>NW_024088549.1:0-18382 GCF_009730915.1 Dioscorea cayenensis subsp. rotundata | reverse complement strand
GCAACATCCATAATTTCAAACCGATATTTCGATCACCAGCCCTGATTTCGAGCGAAAACATCCTAAGTTTTCAGCACACCATCCGGTTCACGCTTAGATACCTTCACTTGTCTCGTCCACACCCAGTAGCCTGACGTTCATATTTCAATCAAAACCCCATCCCATATATGTCATGGAATCGTAACACTGCAAGACCACGTAATATCTCACATTTGAGGCGAGCCTTGAATCAAAACACTGAATCATTTGTTTTATTCAGAACGGCCTCACCTCGAACTCAAACCATAATCCATGTCATATTTGGTCGCATGCACCTTAACTGAACCCCATCCATGCCTGTTTCCAGACCACCAGCCTTGACCACTCTGATCCCGCCAGCCTTATAGAAAGTCTCATCGAAAACCCCACTTATTTTTGAAGTTTCGAATGTCCAGACTTTTTATTCAAAATAGAATCCTTTGCTTACCAGAATGTTCATTACAGAAACTTATCCCATGTTTTTCAGTAAACTTACCAGAATCCGACCGTATTTTTCTTCGAAATAACTCTCTTCAGAACCCGAATCAGCCATGAGCCTTGGGAATCTCTCATTTTTGATCAAAACCCATCCCATGCTCTCCAGGTCAGCCTCCTGCTTTCAATCATAACCTCATCCATAAATATCTTCATATTCTTATTTCAATCAAATAAAAGTTATCCCATGTTCTTGTTTTGATCGTGCATGTTTTCAAACAGTTAGTCCACGTTCATTTTTTCAATGTCTCACGAGAATCGTGGTCTCAATCCTTTCTTTTTTTTTCGGAACGTTCATTGAATCAGGTCCCGCTGAGCCTTTTCTAATGTTCATTTTTTTGATCCAAACCCCATCTCTATCCCCAGCCTTCGACCATGCCTTGTTTTCTTGTTTTTTTAACCAACAACATCCCATAGCTTGACCACAGAACAAAACTCATCCATAGCCCATTTTTGGGAATGTTCATTAATCAAACACCAGAACTGGTTTTTGGTCAGGTCGTTAATCTCATTTTGAATTCCCCAATCAACCTCTGGTCCTTTTATTTTTGACCGTGCCAATGTCCATATTTTCACAGTCCCCACTTTCAGTTCTTGCGATCCTGCCCAGCGTTCAGTTACCTGTAGTCCATGCCCATTTTAGACAGCAGCCTCATTTTCAGTCCTGGTCTTCCAGAACCCTGCCTCACCAGTCCCCCACAGCATTTCAAATGTCCTCATGCCCATCAGTCCTCATCCACCTATATTTTTCAATGTTTTTTAATCGAAATTATCTTATCTTTTTTTTTTTGATCTTCGTACCATCAGCTCATCTTTCAGTTTTTGGGATCAAATTATTTTTGAGCAGTGGAACCATCCTATAGCTTTTTCTGGCCTGTTTGAATGAAAACATCTTATGTTTTATTCAGAATGTCTGTTATTAATCAAATGATAATCGTATATTTTCACAGTAAACCATTTTTCAAACCTGAATCCTGAGTTTTTTATCTCATTATTTTGAGACCACCCCATCCCAGGCTCATGATTGCTCATTATTCTTACCTGTCTCTTGTTTTTCTGAGGGTCGACTTTGATATTTAATCGCACCCAATGATATTTTTGTATCCGCGCAGGAGACATTCTAAAAAAAAAATATCATTAGGGTTTTGATTAAAAAATATAAGTCATTACAATAAGAAAACAAAGGATTAGGATTTTGATTCAAAATTAGTAGGCAATCCTAAAATAAATTATAGGATTAGGGTTTTAATTATAAAATAGTAGGGATTAAAAAAAAATAGGATTTGGGTTTGATGAAAAAATATGAGACACTATGAAAAGAAAATATACGATTATCATTTTGATTTAAAAATAGCAGACATTCACAAGATAAAACATAAGATTAGTGTTTTCATTCAAAACTAGGAGGGATTACGAGAAGAAACATAGGATTAGGATTTTTTTATAAAAATAGTAGACATTCCCAAAAAAACAAAAGATTAGGCTATTGATTAAAAATTTGCAGAGATTCAAAAAAAAAAAAAAGATAGGAATAAGGTTTCGATTTAAAAAAAGAAACATTAAGAAAATATAAAATTGGATAAGGAGTTTGATTAAAAAAATATGAGATATTTTGAAAAGAAATACATCAATAGTTTCATTTGAAAAATAAGTGGGACATTACTATAAGAAAACAGGATTAGGGATTTTGATTAAACCTAAAATAGAAACGTGATCTAAAAATAAACATATAGACTCTACGGTTTAGATTCCAAGGTAAAGCGTACATTCTTTAAAGAAACTTAGGATTAGTGTTTTCGCACCCAAAAAAGGAGTCAATTTTGAAAGTAAGGGTTTTAATTGAAAAATATGAGACATTACGAAAAGAAAAAAAACATATAAATATTATTTTGATTAAAAAATATCTGATATTTCCAAAAAAAAAAAATAAAAGGTTAGGGGGTTGATTTAAAAATAGGGGAATTCCAAAAATAAATTGGATTAGCATTTTGATTAAAAACTACGAGATATTACGAAAAGAAAACATACAATTATTGTTTTGATTCAAAAATAGTACACATTCCTAAAACAAAAGATATGATTAGGGCTTGATCCAAAATTAGCACTAAAAAACATAGGATTATTATTTTTATTTAGTTAAAAAGTAATACAAAGAAAACAAAGTGCAGATTCGGAAACAAAGATAAGATAGGGATTAGGGTTTAGATCCAAAAAAAAATTTTATATATTTAGAAAAAGAAAGGATTTAGGCCTTGATTCAAAAATATTAGACATTCCGAAAAAAAAAAAGAAGAGATTAGAGTTTTGATTCATAAATAAGAGACATTCAAAAAACAGTATTAGGTTCTTGTTTCAAAACAGAAAAATAGGACACATTCCAAAAAACAAAACAGATTAGTATTTTGATTGAAAGATAGATATTATGAAAAGATAACATAGGGATTAAGGTTATGATTGAAAAGGAGGCATTATAAGAAAAATATAGGATTAGGGGGCTCGAACTAAAATAGAAGACATTCCTAAAACAAAACATTTGATTCAAGTTCTGATTAAGAGAGGAGACATTTCGAAAAAGAAAATGTGTCGATTCGGGATTTCATTGAAAATTAAGAGACATTACTATAAGAAACATAGGATTAGAGTTTTCATTAAAAACAATAGACATTCCCGAATAGAAAACAAAGGATTACCGTTGATTGAAAATTCTAGGACATTTCAAATAAATAAAGTATCGGGGTTTTCATTGAAAATAAGGAGACTTTCTATAAGAAAACATGGGATTAGGTATGGATTAAAACCGAAAAATAGGTATATTTCTAAAACAAAACATAAGATTGTGCCTTGATTTAAAAAATTGCATACATTCCAAATATATAATATAAGATTATGGTTTTGATTCAAAAATAGAGCCATTCTCAAATAAAAACAATGATTAGTGTTTTGATTCAAAACCATAAATATAAGGAGATATTACGTGAACAAAGCTAATACCGATATTTTCTTGATTCCAAAACAATAATATAGATTAGGTTTCGATTTGAAAATATGAGACATTAGTATAAGAAAATATAAGATTAGGATTTTGAATAAAAATTGAAAAATAGAAAACGGCTCAAAATAAGCTATTAGACTTCACGTTTAGATTCCAAGGTAAAGGCATATACATTCTTTAAAGAAACTTAGGATTAGTGTTTTCTGTTCAAAAATAGGAGCTAATTTGAAAAGTAAGGGTTTTAATTGAAAAATATGAGACATTACGAAAAGAAAAAAAACATATGAATATTATTTTGATTAAAAAAAAAATAAAAGAAGATTAAAAAGGAATTCTAAACAAATTGGATTAGCATTTGATTAAAACCAGCTTAGATATTACGTAAAAGAAAACTATACAATTATTGTTTTGATTCAAAAATAGTAGACATTCCCAAAATAAAACATAAGATTAGGGTTTTGATTCAAAAATTGCAGCAATTCCTAAAAAAAAAACATAGGATTATTATTTTTATTTAGTTAAAAGCAATACGAAAAGAAAACATAGGCATAGATTCGGAAAACAAAAGATAGGGATAGGATTAGGGTTTAGATCCAAAAAAAATTGAGACATTTAGAAAAGAAAACAAAGGATTAGGGTTTTGATTCAAAAATATTAGACATTCCGAAAAAAAAAGGATTAGAGTTTTGATTCATAAATAAGAGACATTCGAAAAAAAAAACAAAGGATTAGTCTCCTTGTTTCAAACAGAAAAATAGGACACATTCCAAAAACAAACATAGGATTAGTATTTTGATTGGAAAAGAGGGATATTATGAAAAGATAACATAGATTACAAGAGGATTAAAAAGGTGGAGGTACCATTTATAAGAAACATAGGATTGTGGGTTTTGATTCAAAAATAAAGACATTCCCAAAACAAAACATTTGATTCGGTTCCCATTAAAGAGAGGAGACATTTTGAAAGGAAAATGTACGATTCGGGATTTCATTGAAAATTAAGAGACATTACTATAAGAAAACAGATCAGAGTTTCATTAAAAAACACAGACATTCGGAATAGAAAACAAAAGGATACTCGCTTTTTGATTGAAAATTCTAGACATTTCAAAACAAAATAAAGTATTGGGGTTTTGATTGAAAAATATGACTTTTCTATAAGAAAACATGGATTAGGGTATTGATTAAAACCGAAAATAGGGTGATATTTCTAAACAAAACATAAGATTAGGGTTTTGATTTAAAATTGCATACATTCCAAATATATGGGCCATAAGATTATGGTTTTATCCAAAAATAGGAATGTATTCTGAACAAAACAAATGATTAGTGTTTGATTCCAAAACCATAAATATACAGACACGAACAAAGCACACGATATTTTTTGATTCAAAAATAACATATATATGATTAGGGTTTTTGATTGAAAAATATGAGACATTAGTATAAGAAAATATAAGATTAGGATTTTGATTAAAAATTGAAAAATAGGAAACGATTCAAAAATAAGCAGCATTGACTTATTGTTTAGATTCCAAGGTAGCGTATATCTCTTTAAAGAAATGATTAGTGTTTTCACCAAAAATAGTGGTTTAACGAAAAAGGGTTTTGATTGAAAAATAGGAGATATTACAAAAACATATGAATATTATTTTGATTAAAAAATATCAGATATTTCCAAAAAAAAAATAAAAGGTTAGGGGGTTGATTTAAAAATAGGGGAATTCCTAAAATAAATTGGATTAGCATTTTGATTATACGAGGATATGATTCATGTAAAAGAAAACATACAATTATTATTAGTTTTGATTATAATAGTAGACATTCGAAAATAAAAACACATAAGATTAGGGTTTTGATCTCAAAGAAATTGAGCCGGTCTCCGACATATAGGATTATTATTTTTCTTTAGTGCAGCATTACGAAAAAGAAAACATGAGGCATGTGATTCAGAGATAGGATTAGGGTTTAGATCCAAAAAAATTGAGACATTTAGAAAAGAAAACAAAGGATTAGGGTTTTGATTCAAAAATATTAGACATTCCGAAAAAAAAAAGGATTAGAGTTTTGATTCATAAATAAGAGACATTCGAAAAAAACAAAAAGGATTAGGTTCTTGTTTCAAAACAGAAAAATAGGACACATTCCAAAAACAAAACATAGGATTAGCATTTTGATTGAAAGATAGGAGATATTATGAAAAGATAACATAGGATTAAGGTTATGATTGAAAAGCAGGAGGCATTACTATAAGAAAACATAGGATTATGGTTTTGATTCAAAAATAGAAGACATTCCCAAAACAAAACATTGGATTAGGGTTTTGATTAAAAGAGAGGGGACATTTTGAAAAGAAAATGTACGATTCGGGATTTCATTGAAAATTAAGAGACATTACTATATGAAAAACATAGGATTAGAGTTTTCATTAAAAAAATAATAGACATTCTGAATAGAAAACAAAGGATTACTGTTTTGATTGAAAAACTCTAGACATTTCGAAAATAAAATAAAGTATTTGGGTTTTGATTGAAAATATGAGACTTTTCTATAAGAAAATATGGGATTAGGCTATTGATTAAAAACCGAAAAATAGGGGATATTTCCAAAACAAAACATAAGATTAGGGTTTTGATTTAAAAATTGCATACATTCCAAATATATAACATAAGATTATGGTTTTGATTCAAAAATAGGAGCCATTCTGAAATAAAAAACAAATTATTAGTGTTTTGATTCAAAACCATAAAAATATGAGATATTACGTAAACAAAGCACACGATATTTTTTGATTCAAAAATAACATATATAGGATTAGGGTTTTGATTGAAAAATATGAGACATTAGTATAAGAAAATATGAGATTAGGATTTTGATTAAAAACTGAAAAATAGGAAACGTATCTAAAATAAACATAGACTTACGGTTTAGATTCCAAGGTAGCATACATTCTTTAAAGAAACTTAGGATTAGTGTTTTCACTCAAAAATAGGAGCTAATTTGAAAAGTAAGGGTTTTGATTGAAAAATATGAGACATTACGAAAAAAAAACATATGAATATTATTTTGATTAAAAAATATCAGATATTTCCAAAAAAAAAATAAAAGGTTAGGGGGTTGATTTAAAAATAGGGGAATTCCTAAAATAAATTGGATTAGCATTTTGATTAAAAAATACGAGATATTATGAAAAGAAAACATACAATTATTGTTTTGATTAAAAAATAGTAGACATTCCTAAAATAAAACATAAGATTAGTGTTTTGATTCAAAAATTGGAGCCATTCCGAAAAAAAAAAAACATAGGATTATTATTTTTCTTTAGTAAAAAGCATTACGAAAAGAAAACATAGGCATAGATTCGGAAAAACAAAAGATAGGATTAGGGTTTAGATCCAAAAAAATTGAGACATTTAGAAAAGAAAACAAAGGATTAGTGTTTTGATTCAAAAATATTGGACATTCCGAAAAAAAAAGGATTAGAGTTTTGACTCATAAATAAGAGACATTCGAAAAAAAAAAAAAGGATTAGGTTCTTGTTTCAAAACAGAAAAATAGGACACATTCCAAAAACAAAACATAGGATTAGCATTTTGATTGAAAGATAGGAGATATTATGAAAAGATAACATAGGATTAAGGTTATGATTGAAAAGCAGGAGGCATTACTATAAGAAAACATAGGATTATGATTTTGATTCAAAAATAGAAGACATTCCCAAAACAAAACATTGTCTTAGGGTTCTGATTAAAAGAGAGGAGACATTTCGAAAAGAAAATGTACGATTAGGGATTTCATTGAAAATTAAGAGACATTACTATATGAAAAACATAGGATTAGAGTTTTCATTAAAAAAATAATAGACATTCTGAATAGAAAACAAAGGATTACTGTTTTGATTGAAAAATTCTAGACATTTTGAAAATAAAATAAAGTATTGGGGTTTTGATTGAAAATATGACTTTTCTATAAGAAAACATGGGATTAGGGTATTGATTAAAAACCGAAAAATAGGTGATATTCCCAAAACAAAACATAAGATTAGGGTTTTGATTTAAAAATTGCATACATTCCAAATATATAACATAAGATTAGGGTTTTGATTCAAAAATAAGTGCCATTCTGAAATAAAAAACAAATTATTAGTGTTTTGATTCAAAACCATAAAAATATGAGACATTAGTATAAGAAAATATAAGATTAGGATTTTGATTAAAAACTGAAAAATAGGAAACGTATCTAAAATAAACATAGACTTACGGTTTAGATTCCAAGGTAGCATACATTCTTTAAAGAAACTTAGGATTAGTGTTTTCACTCAAAAATAGGAGCTAATTTGAAAAGTAAGGGTTTTGATTGAAAAATATGAGACATTACGAAAAGAAAAAAAACATATGAATATTATTTTGATTAAAAAATATCAGATATTTCCAAAAAAAAAATAAAAGGTTAGGGGGTTGACTTAAAAATAGGGGGAATTCCTAAAATAAATTGGATTAGCATTTTGATTAAAAAATACGAGATATTACGAAAAGAAAACATACAATTATTGTTTTGATTAAAAAATAGTAGACATTCCTAAAATAAAACATAAGATTAGGGTTTTGATTCAAAAATTGGAGCCATTCTGAAAAAAAAAACATAGGATTATTATTTTTATTTAGTAAAAAGCATTACGAAAAGAAAACATAGGCATACATTCCGAAAACAAAAGATAGGATTAGGGTTTAGATACTAAAAAAATTGAGACATTTAGAAAAGAAAATAAATGATTAGGGTTTTGATTCAAAAATATTAGACATTCCGAAAAAAAAAGGATTAGAGTTTTGATTCATAAATAAGAGACATTCGAAAAAAAAAACAAAGGATTAGGTTCTGGTTTCAAAACAAAAAAATAGGACACATTCCAAAAACAAAACATAGGATTAGCATTTTGATTGAAAGATAGGAGATATTATGAAAAGATAACATAGGATTAAGGTTATGATTGAAAAGCAGGAGGCATTACTATAAGAAAACATAGGATTAGGGTTTTGATTCAAAAATAGAAGACATTCCCAAAACAAAACATTTGATTCGGGTTCTGATTAAAAGAGAGGAGACATTTCGAAAAGAAAATGTACGATTAGGGATTTCATTGAAAATTAAGAGACATTACTATAAGAAAAACATAGGATTAGAGTTTTCATTAAAAAATAATAGACATTCTGAATAGAAAACAAAGGATTACTGTTTTGATTGAAAAATTCTAGACATTTCGAAAATAAAATAAAGTATTGGGGCTTTGATTGAAAATATGAGACTTTTCTATAAGAAAACATGGGATTAGGGTATTGATTAAAAACCGAAAAATAGGTGATATTTCTAAAACAAAACATAAGATTAGGGTTTTGATTTAAAAATTGCATACATTCCAAATATATAACATAAGATTATGGTTTTGATTCAAAAATAGGAGCCATTCTGAAATAAAAAACAAATGATTAGTGTTTTGATTCAAAACCATAAATATATGAGATATTACGTAAAACAAAGCATGCATATTTTTGATTCAATAACATATATATATGATTAGGGTGATCGAAAAATATGAGACATTAGTATAAGAAAAATATAAGATTAGATTTTTGATTAAAAACGATAGGAAACGTATCTAAAATGAAAGCATAGACTTACTGTTTTGAGTCCAAGGTAGCGTATATTCTTTAAAGAAACTTAGGATTAGTGTTTTCACTCAAAAATAGGAGCTAATTTGAAAAGTAAGGGTTTTGATTGAAAAATATGAGACATTAAAAAGGAAAACATATGAATATTATTTTGATTAAAAATATCTGACATTTTTCATATAGGTAAGGGCTTTGATTTATAGGGGAATTCCTAAAATAAATTGATTAAGCATTTTGATTAAAAATAGAGATATTACGTAAAAGAAAAACATGATGAATATTGTTTTGATTAAAAATAGTAGACATTCCCCAAAATAAAACATAAGATTAGGGTTTTGATCTCAAAAATTGGAGCCATCTCAACATAGGATTATTATGCTTTATTTAGTAAAAAGCATTCTGAAAAGAAACAGAGCATAGATTCGAAAAAACAAAAGATAGGATTAGGTTTAGATCCAAAAAATTGAGACATTTAGAAAGAAAAACAAAGGATTAGGGCTGATTCAAAATATTAGAACATTCGAAAAAGGATTTAGAGTTTTTGATTCACAACAAGAGACATTCGACAAAGGATTAGGTTCTTGTTATAAAACAGAAAAATAGGACACATTCCAAAAACAAAACATAGGATTAGCATTTTGATTGAAAGATAGGAGATATTATGAAAAGATAACATAGGATTAAGGTTATGATTGAAAAGCAGGAGGCATTACTATAAGAAAACATAGGATTAGGGTTTTGATTCAAAAATAGAAGACATTCCCAAAACAAAACATTTGATTCGGGTTCTGATTAAAAGAGAGGAGACATTTCGAAAAGAAAATGTACGATTCGGGATTTCATTGAAAATTAAGAGACATTACTATAAGAAAAACATAGGATTAGAGTTTTCATTAAAAAATAATAGACATTCTGAATAAAAAACAAAGGATTACTGTTTTGATTGAAAAATTCTAGACATTTCGAAAACCTTAATAATGTCTACTATTTTTCAATTAAAACCTTAATCCTATGCTTTCTTTTCGCAATGCCTACTATATTTGAATCAAAACAGTAATCCTATATTTACTTTTCGGAATATCTACTATTTTTTAATCAAAGTTCTTACCCTATTTTTTCTTATTGTAATGTGTCCTATTTTTTAGTTTGGAATCAAAACCCTAATAGTATGTTTTATTTTTGGAATGGATACTATATTTGAATCAAAACTCTAATAGTATGTTTTTTTTTTCAGAATGTCTCCTATCTTTCAATCAATACCAGAATCCTATGTTTTCTTTTCTTAATGTCTCCTATTTATCAGTTTTGAAGCAAAACTCTAACCTATGTTTTTCTTTTCCTAATGTCTCTTATTTTTCAATTGAAAACCTAATCCTTTCTTTTCTTGTCTGAATGTCTGCTATTTTTTATTCAAAACTCTAATCCTATTTTTTTTCGGGAATGTGTGTTTTTTTTTAGTTTTGAATGGAAACCCTAATCGTATATTTTCTAATAGTAATGCTTTCTATTTTTCAATAAACACCCTAATTTTATATTCTTTTCGAAATGGCTACTAAATTTGAATCAAAACCCTAATCTTATGTTGTCTTTTGTGAATGCCTCATATTTTTCAATGAAAAAACTAATTCTATGATTTCTTTTTGGAATGCCTCATATTTTTTAATAAAAACACTAACGCTATGTTTTCCTTTCGTTTTTTAATTAAAACTCTAACCCGATGTTTTATTATAGTAATGTCTGTTATTTTTGAATCAAAACCCAAATCCTATGTTTTCATTTTGAAATATCACATATTTTTCAATCAAAACATTAGTCTTACATTTTCCTTTCGGAATATCTACTATTTTTGTATCAAAACTGTCATCCTATGTTTTCTTATATTAATATCTCCTATTTTTCATTCAAACACCTAATCCTATGTTTTCTTATAATAATGTCTCATATTTTTCAATCAAAACACTAATGCTATGTTTTCATATACTAATACCTCCTATTTTTTTAATGAAAACCCTAATCTATGTTTTCTTTTCGGAATGCCTACTATATTTGAATCAAAGCTTTAATCCTATGTTTTTTTTAATGTCTCCTATCTTTCAATGAAAACCAGAATCCTATGTTTTCTTTTCTTAATGTCTCCTATTTATATCAGTTTCTAATCAAAACCCTAACCTATGTTTTTCTTTTAGAATGTCTCCTATATTTCAATAAAAAAAATTAATCCTTTTTTTCTTTTCAGAATGTCTGTCATTTTTGAATGAAAACTCTAATCCTATGTTTTCTTTATCGAATGTGGCCTATTTTTTATTTTTGAATCAATACCCTAATCCTTTATTTTCTTTTCGGAATGTCTCATTTTTTTTTAATCAAAACCTTAATTCTATCTTTTGTTTTGTGAATCTTTGATAATTTTTAATCAAAATCCTAATCCTATATTTTCTTTTCATATTGGCTCTTAGTTTTGAATAAAAATCCTGATCCTATGTTTATTTTTCGGAATGCCTCCTATTTTTCAATCAAAACAATAATCTTATGTTTTTCTTTAGGGAATCTCTGCTATTATTGAATCAACACAATAATCGTACGTTTTCTTCTCGTAATGTCTTATATTTTTTAATCAAAACCATAATCCTAAATTTTTTTTCGAGTGCCTCCTATTTTTCAATCAAAACCCTAATTTTATGTTTTCTTTTCAGAATGTGTCCTATTTTTGCATCAAAACAATAATCCTATTTTTTCTTTACCCTAATCCTATGTTTTCATTTCAAAATGGCTCCTATTTTCGAATCAAAACTTTAATCCTATGTTTTTTTTTGGGAATGTCTACTATTTTTGAATCAAAAACCTAATCCTCTATTTTCTTTTTGGAATTGCTCTTATTTTTTAATCAAAACCCCAATCCTTTGTTTTCTTTTTGCAATGTCTCCTAATTTATAATCAAAACCCTAATCACTTATTTTCTTTTCGGAATGTCTCATATTTTTCAATCAAAACCCTAATAATATGTATTGTTTTAGGAATACCTCCTATTTTTGAATCAAACATCTAATCTTATGTTTCTTTTGGGAATGTCTGCCATCTTTAAATGGAAAAAATAATCATTTGTTTTCTTTTCATAATGTCTCATATTTTTAAATCAAAACCCTAATCCTATTTTTTTTTTGTGAATTCATCCTATTTTTTAATCAAAACACTAATCTTATGTAATTTGGAATGTCTTATATTTTTTAATTAAAAAAATAATTCTATGTTTTCTTTTCATAATTTCTCATACTTTGTCAATCAAAATACTAATCTTATATTTACTTTTTGAAGTGGCTCCTTTTTTTTTAATCAAAACCCTAATTCTATGTTTTCTTTTGTGAATGTCTGCTATTCTTGAATGAAAACCCTAATCCTATGTTTTCTTTTGGAAAGATTCACTATTTTTTTATTTTTTGAATCAAAACCCAAATCTTATGTTTTCTTTTGGGAATGTCTGCTATTCTTGAATGAAAACCCTAATCCTATTGTTTCTTTTGCAAACATTCCCTATTTTTCATTTTTTAATCAAAAGCCTAATTCTATGTTTTCTTATAGTAATGCACTACAAAAAAATTGCCATATAATGACACTTCTCTATAGTAACAGTTAAATTCCATATCTATAGACTGGTTTTACCGACTATACTTTAAAACTGTCACAATATATAAGATATTTACTGAAGGATTTTGTTCCGTTGGTATAGATAAACTTTTATCTATAGTGTCATATTTCCAATTTTTTAAAGGTAACCCTAACTCAACCTTTTCATATTTTTTCCGATTTGTTTTGTTGTTGATTTTTCAGTTGCAAGATGTTTGTTGTTGATTCTTGTTTGGATTTGTATTTGTTGTTTGTTTAGATTTTTTTTTTTATTTGGTGATGAATGTATTGGGTGGTTTTTGTTGATTTTTAACTAATCCGTAGATTAATCAAGTTTGTGGTTGTTTGTGTGATGCTCCTCTTGGATTGAATTTAGGGGTTTACTCTATTTTGTGGTCATGTTTGATTGGGAATTCTAGGATTTTGTCTAGTTTGGAAAAGTCTTCTTCAATTGAGGGGTGCTTGAATTATTTTTGTTAATCAGTGATCTTCTCCCGGAAGTATAGGCAAAATAGTGGTTTAATTTTTTATGGCACTATTAACAATTTTCATTCTTGCTTAATCCCTTAGACTGAAATAACACTTTTGTTTTCTCCAATTTTAGAAATTCATCCCCGTTTATATGTTAATTCTGCAAAAAATACTTTAAGCAGGATTAGAGGTTCTACCATGATACCATGTATGGTTTTTGATACTTTTATGGTTCTTAGCTTTTCCCAGAACTGATGTTTATGCACAAAGAGAGTATAAAATTGGGTTGATGTTTATTAGTAAGTTCATGCTAAAGCACATCTATAGCCTCATGTCCTAAAATTTTAAATGCATTTCAATTGTTTTTAATATGTACAAATTTGATACCTTGCTTTATGCCATTGCTTCTCTAGGCCTGGTTGCCTGTTTGATTTAGAACTTAAAATTTGGCAAATGATTGTGAATATGTACATCATGGTTGTTTCCTTTTATAACACCTTGTTTACCTGAGTAATTTCATAACACAAAAACCTACTTGTGTTATGTTGAGATTTCATTACTATGTCTTGTTATATATCTTACCTCTGTTTCTTTGGGTTTTTTAATTTGTGGTTTTATTTATCTATGTAAGTTATGTAGACTATATAGTTTTGATTTGTTTATTGAAACTTGTCTCATTAATATGAGGTTCATGTGGTAGAAAGAAATTCATTGTGTGTGCTTGATCAAATTCTTATGGCAACGTAAAAAGTATACGAAAATGTAATTTCATTTCCTTTTGGTTAGGTGATTACATAGTGAAAATGCTGCATGAAGTAACTCCATTGTATGTACCCTCAATATGCATCCCAGGTACTAGTTGCTTAATATTATAGTTTTATGATTGTTCTTAATAGTTATATGAGTGAAGGTTATACGTTTTAACCTTAGAAATGGGTATCATTATTGTGTGAATTAGCATGTTATCCTTTTCTAATTCCATGCAATAGTGTTAATGCTCATACACTAATCTATTCTTTTATTTAAACTCTATATATGCCATCTTCTCTTCCTAAACCTTATTTATTAATTTTTTTTATTATATGTCTCATCCTTTTCCCCTGATTGTGCCCTATGAGTTAAATATATTTTCCATATTTAGCTTGAACAACAGATTTTCTCCTGTTTCTTCTTTACATGATTGTATTGAATTAAATGTTTGTTCGTAACAACTAGTAGTTACTACATAGCCTTTATATAGTCCTAGTTATTGTCTTTCTCAAGAGTTTCAAAAACTAAAATCTGTGATGGATATTGGAATGATTAATACACTTTGTATTTGTTGAGGTTTGAAATATTTCAGAGATCATTCTTGTCAAAAGAGATCTACATATTTTTACCTCTTTTTTATTCAGTTTATCAAATTTGTTTCGTATTCTTCCAAAAGCTTTTGAGATGTACTTTCATTGTTCAGGAAAATTCTTTCATGATGACTACAAGTGAAATTAATACCTTCACAGATGAGAATACACACACAAGCACACACACATTGTGGTGGATTAATTTTTACTCAAGGGTCTAAGTTCTCTTATGCTTATATCTTCTTGGTATTTTTTTTCAAGTGTTATTAGTTACACTTAATTTCTATCACTTGTTATATGGAAAATGCATTTTCAAAATATGAGAAAAAAATTTTATGTGAGACATATAATTAATTCTTGCTTGATTTTTCTTATAGTTGATTGGGTTTGCGACACAACCCCACTTTATGCTATAGTTCATTTTGCATGAAAACCAACGACCTACTACTTGAGAGGAAAATGAACTATTACTCTTCAAGTAGAAATGTGCTAACATTCTCCTATCATAGAGTGGTAAAGTTAGTTAAGAATCTGTCATTTGCCAATGATAAGTGCTTGTGTGTTAAGAATGCGAAGTATTATTTCCTTATGATGAGCATTACTTTTATCAGGTTTAAGCACTAATGCATGTGTATTTGTGTTCTTTTACGCATGTAGGGTTGTGAAGCTAAGTATTAAGAAAAGAAGCTAAAAGTAGATCGTGAACGCACTATTTGGTGGAATCTTGGAAAGAACAAACGCGAACACACAAGTGGGGCTCTAAAATACGTGAATGTGTGCCACCGTCCATGTATTCAAGTCATTATAATGAGTTGAAGGGGAATGAAGGCAGTCACATTTGCATATCCCGACTTGTGCGTTGATAGCAAAATCTTCACTAATGAGGCCTTTAATTGAAGAGAGTTGCGATCTACGGCATAAACATGTGCCCGTTTATGTTGCCTCGATGAAAAGTGGATTGAGGAGTGTGTTTGGATGGTACTGTAGCAAAGTGTGACAATTTACAGTGTCAGTTACTATTCACAGTCGCCCGAAAATCAGAATTCCAGAGAATCCACACGGGCGTGCGGAAATTGTACAGGGGCGTGTGGAACACCCACAGGCCCGTGTGGATCCCTGATTCCAGCCTATTTAAAGCCGTTTTTTTAGCCCGATTTCAGCATCTTTTCTCTCATCTTTTCTCCATCTTTTGAGAGGCCGGCGGCTAGGGTTTAGAGGGGTTTTGGTAAGGCTTTTGGAGTGGTTCTCCGGCTTCGACACTGCAATTCTCTTGGAAGATAGTTATTGGGGGAGCTTTCGTCGGCACCGAATCTGCGAGGTGTGCCCTAGGCTTGACAAGGGGACCTTTGGAGAGGACAAAGTCACTCCACAAGACCATCAACATGAATACTGAGGTGGTTTTCTTATGGATTACTTGTTTTTACTTTTGATTTCATTATTGATTGTATCTGGCTCCATGGAGAGCTAAATCCCCTAGTGGGTACTTGGATTTTGTAAACCCTAGGATGTTATTCTTTCTTTGACCTTTTATTATGCTTTCCTTAATTAATGTTTTAATTAAGTTCCAATCTTGAATGTTTGTTGAATGATTTCTCCCTTAGAGTGATACTAGGGTTGACAGTCCATCTTAGTAACCTTTGTGGATGAGTGACACACCATGAGGATTAGACAAAGCAAGGTTGAAAAGGTCGAGAGGTAGCGGAGCATCCCCTTTCCCTTCCGATGTGATTTACCCTACCTCCACATTCCAAGAGTTCTTTGCGGTTATAGTAGAGTGAAGGGCTATGGTATGAACTCCACTGGGGCTTAGTTGCCCGAGTAACAGAGTCAATCGTTGAAGTAACTTTAGCAACTGGGGCTTAATTGTGATTGGGGATCTTTCGCATAGACCAAAGGGTTAGATTTACACATAGGAATAAGGTTTATCACCTAGAATCCCCAGAGCGTCTTGCAACTTTACACAGTGTGAGTTGTTGAGACTATTTGATTTCTCCACTGAGGCATAGTGTAGAGTTAGTCACGGTTGACCTTAGGTTTGGGACCGTGTGTTCAAGGATGTCCACGACTCATTAAACATCAATTAGGAGACATAATAGATGGTCTGGCACTTGAAACATTAGTCCTAGGAAGAGCATTGTCCGAGTACCCTACTCTATCGATTGCCTTTCCTCTCACTTATTTGTGCCTATTGTTCTTGTTTCTTTTATTTTTGTTTACATTACATTTGATCAACATAATCATTGTTCATATTCACTTGGCTAAGTAGCAATCTTAGTATTTTTATTCCCTACTCCCTGTGTATATGATACCCCACTCACATGGGATTTATTACTTCAACAAACCTTGAAGTTACGGGTAATACTCAAGGGGCGTTGTTAGCGACCTCATATCCCAAATGCATATAGAAACCGTCCACCATGCTCAACAAAAAATCAAAATCTCGCAAACTGATGACACCTGTATTGTAACCGCGACCCGTTACGGTGTAACTGAGTAGGAAAAGGATGTAGCGCATGACTGGGGATCGGAGCGCGATATCCTTCGTCTAACAGGGATCATAAGTATTAGAGGAACTCAACAGTCACCAAGAGTCACTAAGTGGCTCCCCTACCGGTCGGGAGGTCAACAAAGCATCATAGGCATGGATACGCGTGAACTCAGTGTCGTATAAGCCCAAATGGATGGAGAACTCAGTGAGACTCATACAATGTAGTGTGCTAAAAATCTGGTACTGTATGAAATCGGCTCGGTGAAAAGTAATAGTGCCTCACGATAGCTCAAATAAGGACAACACCTCGAGCACCATCTGTTCATTGGTGTTGTTGGTGATCTCAAATAGCTGGCGCCATGCCCCAACACTCAGCAACTGCTGCACTTCGGACTCCAACCCCACCTCATGTAAAACATCCTAACCTATCTCTCTAGATTCACCAAAGTGTCACTGAGAGAGACATGCATACAGCTCTGTATGACGTTGAGTATGGAATATGGGTATGTAGTCTACTCTGGATGATGAGGCATCGGTTCTAGCTTCTTAGAAAGCCCTACAATGATTTGCTTCCTCGGCATTGTCTGCAAAGAATAAGTGAAACAACTGAGTTCAAAATATGAAAAAAAAATCAAGCCAGACATAATCGTGCTAGGAGCACAGTGACCGTGTCCAGACTGATAACAGGATCGTGCAAAAAGGTGTGCTCAGCAATGACACGGCATGTCATATTGAATAACACAATTGTGTTAGTGTCGATCATCATTCCCAAAAGGACCACGACACTCAAACGCGGCCTTCGGTTCAAACAATAATGTCATCGGAAGTAAGGTACACACATGAATGAACTCTGGAGGCCACAAATAGCAAACCAAAATTCTGAAATATTGAAATGCTCAAAGGGAAATGAAGGTCACATACCGGATTCAAAGATGGGATTAAAAAGAAGAAATCGTCGAGCAAATCTCTCGATGGAAAATGGCAGACGAACACACCGCGCTTTATAGACCCAACAAGGAGAGGAAGAGTCGAACGTTGTGAGAGAAGAGGTGCAGTGAAACAGCATGGCCGGGCATTAGGGTTTTAAAATGAAACGGCGGAACCCAAACGGTCGTGCGTGCCAGATCACGAGGATTAGGGCAAGAAGAACCAGGGAAGACATGATCGTGTCACCAACTGTGCTAAACCCACTGAAAAATCTCAGAAGGGTGATAAAAATTCAAAACAGTCATGACATGATCGTGCCTGATGAGTAGCAACTGTGTCTTTCCCCGACACGCTCATGTCAAGC
>NW_024088548.1:0-9984 GCF_009730915.1 Dioscorea cayenensis subsp. rotundata | reverse complement strand
TAGACTATCCAATCATCACCAACAATATCAATAATTTCATTAGATTGTGGGTTGTTTTTATTAATTTACTTTTATTTATTCAATATAATTAATTTTTTATTGAGAAACAAAAATCAATCCCAACTAATTTTATAAATTAATTTCAATTATAAAATAAAATAGTCAGTAGATTCATTTAGGGAAATAGAATAAAATTATTTAAAAAGGAAAAACATTAATAACCATATATATAACCAAATATTTTGATTCCCTTCCAAAGCATCTTATTCGATTGTATTCTTCTAAAAATAATGTGCTATTTATATGTAATAAATTATTACCATATATTCTAAATATGAAATTAATTAAAATTTTACTAAAATCAAATACTTTTAATTAAAAAGTATGAACAAACTATTGATGGATTATTAGCTTAGAAGTGAAATAAAATTGTAACTTGGAAGAAAATTAAAAATAAAGAATAATTTATTCTAGCAATTACTAATATATATATATATATATATATATATTTGTGAATAAATAACTAAAATTATTTTCGGAATATGAAAAAATAATATCATATTTTTATAATCTTTAATATTATGCTAAACTTTAAAATCAAATATATAATTCTAAAAATATTTATAATTCCAAATCAATTTTGATATTTTCAAAATTTGATGAAATTTTGATTCATCTCATGCTAATCAAACACAAAATATTTAATGTTATACAAAAACTTTAAATGTAAATTATAATTTAAAAAATATTTATAATTCATAAAAAAAATTTTGATAGTTTCAAAAATTAAGGAAACTTTCAAATAAAAATAATATTGAATATGACATATATTTAATTATAGATTATTAGAGGGGTTGCATTGCGATGACATGAAAATATTTATAACTTAGTTCTAAATTAATTACAAATGATTAGAGCTACTACATTGCTAAACAACAAAGGCATTTGCAATTTAGGTTGTGTTTGGATGAAGGGATTGGGCACTATTGGCATGGGATTGATTGCTAATAGGGATATATGTCCATGTTTGGGTATTTTACTATTAGGTTAGTAATGAGTACTGTAGGTAATTGTATGGTGCATAGTAAAGGCATTTGATTACCCCCAAAATTGGGGGCATGGAGGGGAATAAACACTATTGATAGTAAAATGACATTTTTGCCCCTACTTAAGATTTAATTAAATAATAATTATTCATTTAAATAACTAATTATAATAATTAAAGTAAATAATAATTAATATAAATTGAGTCATTTAAATATTATAATAATTAAAGTGAAATGACAGTTTTGCCCCTACATAGATTTAATTAAATAAATAATTAATAAAAAGTATTTAAATATGATAAGGAAAGTGAAATGACAGCTTTTGTCCCCTACATAGATTTAATTAAATAAATAATTAATAAAAAGTATTTAATTATGATAAGGAAAAATGAAATGACATTTTTTTGCCCCTACTTAAGATTTAATTAAATAATAATTATTAATTTAAATAACTAATTATAATAATTAAAGTAAATAATAATTAATATAAATTGAGCCATTTAAATATTATAATAATTAAAAGTGAAATGACAGTTTTGCCCCTACACAAATTTAATTAAATAAAATAATTAATAAAACTATTTAATTATGATAAGTAAAGTAAAATGATATTTTTTCCCCTACTTAAGACTTAATTAAATAATAATAATAATAATAAATATAAATTAAGTCATTATAATAATTAAATTAAATTATAATAAACATAAATTAAGTAATTTAAATATTATAATTAAATTAAATGGTTAATGATAAAAAATTATTTATTTTAAATATTTAATTATAATATTTATAGAGACTAAATATTTATTTATATGTAATTATTTTATATATTAGTTTATCATTACTTATATTAAAGGGTATTAAAGTAATTTACATACAATTCTCTCTGTCACTTTTTCCATTCCCAATATTTATTTGTGGGCCCCACATGTTTTTAATTTAATTCATTTAATTTTTGCATGCATGGTTGTTACGGAAGAGGAATAGAAACCTTCCTTTTTTATTAAATTTTATTTTTTCTTAATCTTTATATTTTATTAGGTTTTTAAACCCTAGCCGCCACCTCTTGTTTCTCCCGATTTAGATTTTCGTTTAGACCAAGAAAGAGGGAGAGATCTTGCCTCTTTCCTCTTCTGTTTTTCGTTTGGTGTGTGGTGCTGGCGGCGAGGACGGAGATAGGCCCTCTTCGTCAAGGGTTGTGTTGTCATCTTTGTGAGGTAAGCGTTCTCTTCCTAGATCTAGGGTTAAGTGGTGGAATTTTTATTTCCTAGATCTTGTCGTGGCATCGTTTATTGATCTTGATTAGGGTTATATTTTATGCCTAGTGGATTGGTTATCTCATGTTGATGCTAGCCATTGCACAATGAATTATCAACGTTGATTTGCAAGTTTGATTTGGGAAGAATCAATATATATATATATGTTTCTTTTAGATTTAGTTTTATTGAATTTCATTTTATTTTTATTATTATTATTTTGAATTAATGTTCTGGCTGTGTGTGTGGCGTCCATTAATTTAGAAAATATATTCATTGAATTAACGTTTGATTGTGTGGGCATCCATTGAGTTAGAAAATGTATTCATACATATATATATATATATATATATATATATATATATATATATACATATATATATATATATATATATATTTTCTTGATTCTTTCAAATCCATATTTACTTGTTTATTTATTTTTGTTTGTCATTGTTGGGAATTAGTGTGCAGTGTCATGGCATCCATTATTTTTAGCACATATAATATATGAATATATATATTAATTGTATGGGTTATGATGTCGTGTTCAAGTGTTAAAAAGATATATTGTTTATATGTTGATATTATATGTTGTTTTTTTGCTTCAAGGATGTATATGTTTATAGAAATTAGATTGTTAGATGTAGATGTATTAAGTATTATGATAGTGTAGAAATTAGATCCACTGTATATTCCTGTGTATTTGTAGCATGTTTAGTGTTTTAATACATTGGAATGTACTCTCAAATATAGGGTGTTCTGTGGAAGCCTAATTTCGTGGTGCTTGTAGTTTTGGTGTTAGCTAGTCAGGTAAGTAAACCACCTATAAATATTAATATATGATGTATTTGTGACACTTGATAAATTATTTTTATTAAATTATTTCTTCTATTATTTGGTCACTTGCTTATCATATTAGTAAATTATTTATTTATTTTTACTAACATTGATTTCAGTTTATCTATTAAATTATAAAAATCGCATCCCAAGAAACCGAATCAGGGTCGGATTTGATGGTGGATAATATATATTAAAATGGATATTTGAAATGTCATCTGGTTTTCACCATCAACCAATAATAAGTGTGCATATATTTGTGTATATATATATATATATTAACTTTGGCTATTTATTTATTGTTTTGTTAAGTGTGTTATTGTTGATATAATTGGTTTAATTTTTTTGTAAGAAAAACAGGATCACCGAATTTCAAGATTTTGTGTTGACAATGATTTTGGACCCAACATATTTTTGTTATAGAAACTCGTAGTCCCCAATTAATAATGCAATAACCCTCGCACATCGGGGTTAAACACTCGACCGTGTCGACACGCATTTCCCGACATAGAAACTATAGTTTTCGCACTGCTCCGCCGGTGAAGAATAACGGCTTCGATATTCGCGCTCGGGTCACCGAGGGTAAACCTATGAGTTCTCAACCGACTCGGGTCACCGAGTTTAAATAAATGAGTTATGATATTTTGTTTTGGCATTAGTTGTTGGGGGACATATATGCTTGTTATTTTGGTAAACTAAACCTGTTATGATTTAATTCTGATTTCTGGATTTCACTTTGATATTTATTTCGCTTTGTTACATTTTGTACACTTTTAGAAACTATTGAACATTTTTGTGATCCCGATATTTTTAGTGGTTGCTTACTGGGCTCCCAAGCTCATTAAGTTGTTCTCTATCTTCGCATCGGGAGTAGGGTTGGGTGGTGGACAGCTTTAGCGGGTCGTTGAGCAAGTCGACGCCTAGTTATATTTCAAGTTAATAAACTTTCTTGTTGTGAACCTAGAACTTATGTCTTATGTTTAATGTCTTGTGAGACACTTGTTACTTGCTTCCATTATATATCGGGCATTGTGCCTCTATGTTGTCTTAAAGTTAATGCCTTTGTTAAAGGTTATTTTATCTAGTGTGAGACAGGTTTTGAGGCCTTGTGTGCCTACTTGGTCACGACCTTGTAGGTACGCGGCCGTTTGTCAATACTCCAGGTTCGGGGCGTGACAAATCTAAGTGGTATCAGAGCAGTTGTTGATTTCAATTAACTATGATCTTAGTTTCCTAGCAAAAATCTTTTGATTTAGTGTGTTAGGGCGATCTAACAGATGTTTAGTTTGGTATCCTTAAGTGGTATTAATCTGATAGGATCTTTTGTTTGAGTTTGCTTGATTGTATTTGGGTTTACCTTGCAGAATGCCTCCTCGTAGAGATACTAGTAGAAGTGTTGCTGATTTGATAGCACAGTCCTCTACTGCCGGTGGGACCCCCGCCGAGAGAGGGACTGGTGATAGGATTGATAACCATGAAATTCTTGCTGAGGAAGGGACTAATAGGGTTGATAACTCAGAAACTTTTGATGGATCTGGTTCGAGAAGTGGTAGGGTTGGTGCGTGATCAGAGACAGCAGCAGGCGTCAGCACCACCACCACCACTACCGCCTCCTCCTTCGCCCTTTCCTCAGGAGCCTAAGGAGAAAACCATCATGGAATTCAAAAGATCTGGTCCACCACCATTCGAGGGAACTACTAATCCAGTATGAAGTGGAAGTTTGGGTAGAAGAAATGGAGAAGGCTTTATGCGTGATGAAGTGTACTGAAGAAGAGAAACTGAGGTTTGGTATGTACATGCTCAAGGGTCCCGCAAATCATTTGGTATCAAGGGAGCTTCGCGACTCGCTCGGGAAACAGCTTTGTTCTTCGTTGCAATTGAGAGAAGCTCTTTTTCTCGCAAATATTTCACAAGGGACAAGATGGTCCAGCTTTTGAGAAGAAGTTCATCAATCTCACTCGTAGTGATGACAGCTGGGATGAGTATGAGATGGAATTTGACTGACTTTTCGAGATATGCTCCCAAGTCGGGTAGATGATGATCGTAGCAGGCTGCACGCTTTTGAGGGCGGTTTACAGGCACACATTCGTAGGGGGTTAGCCGCCTTGCACCTGTCTAGCTATGTAGAGGTTGTGAGTCGTGCCAAGTCTTTGGACACTGTCTGGAGTGATACTAAAGATCAAAATAGAAGGTTTTAGAAAAAGAGGGATAGAAGCTTTGATAGTCAGAGGAACCATCAGTCAGGAAGTGGAGGAAAGCCTAGGTTGGAGGCGAGACAAGGTGAATCCCAGATGAGAATGGGCCATCAAAGACAAATGATCTCGTGGGTTTGCACCTATTCCGTATCGTTCTGGACAGAGATGTGCTACTTGTGGGGGTTCACATGCTACTGCAGATTGCAGACGTAATACCGGGGCTTGTTTCAAGTGTGGCGAGATGGAGCATCAGTATTGCCGGGTGTCCACAATGATTTTCTCGGTGCACGAGGACATCTAGTGTGCAGTGATTCGAGATGTGTCGCCGCCCTAAGTCTCAAGCGTCTTCAGGTCAGCGTACAGGGAAAGAGATAGCTAGTGAGCAGCCGACTTCCTCAACTCAGCAGAAAGTAGGAAGGCCAAAGACCCAGGGGCGTGTTTATGCAATGACTCAGGAGGATGCACTACGCCTAATGCAATGGTGTCGTATATTAGAGGTTTACTCTGCATATGCTTGCGCATTATTTGATTCTGGAGCTACGCATTCGTTTATCTCGTCTGCATTTATTCGTAAGCATGCCTTGCCTATTATAGCTGTGGATTATGATTTGTGTGTTGCAAACCCCTTTAGGAGTTGATGTTGTGCTTAATAGAGCATGTGAAAATTGCCCCATTATGGTTGCCGGTCATGAGTTACTAGCCTCGCTTTGCATGTTATGACCATGATCGACTATGATGTTATCTTAGGAATGGACTTTTTGTCTAAATTCCATGCCATAGTCGATTGTTATGCAAAAAGTGTAGTTTTTTTAAAACTCCCGGAGAAGCAGTAGTTCACCTTTCTTGGGAGTGATTCCACGATCATCGCCTGTAATTTCGCTTTCAAGCTCGAAAATTACTTTTGGGTGGGTGTTCAGGATTTCTTGCAACAGTAAAGGAAGACAAATTAGAAGGGCCAGTGTTAGAGGATATTTCAGCGGGTGAGGGAGTTTTCTCGATGTTTTCCTCAAGATCTTCCCCGGCTCGCCTCCCGACGTAGAAGTTGAATTTGCTATTGATTTGGTTCCGGGGACGAACCACATATCGAAGGCTCCTTACAGGATGGCACCTGCAGAATTGAAGGAGTTGAAGAAGCAACTTGAGGAATTGCTTGAGAAGGGATTCATTCGTCTCAAAGGTTTCTCCTGAGGGTGCCCCGTGTTGTTTGTCAAGAAGAAAGGATGGTAGTTTGCGGTTGTGCATAGATTATCGGAGTCGAACAAGGTGACAGTTGAAGAATGTGTATCCACCGCCACGGATAGATGATCTTTTGACCAGCCTATAAGGTTCACAGATATTTTCAAGATTGATCTTCTCGATCAGGATACCACCAGTTGAAGATTAGGCCGAAGATGTGTCCAAATCTGATTTCGCGACTCGCTATGGGACATTATGAGTTCCTTGTGATGCCTTTTGGGTCGACGAATGCCCCTCGGCTTTTATGGATTTGATGAATCGAACCTTCCACTTTTCTTAGATAGGTTCGTGGTGGTGTTTATTGATGATATTCTGGTGTATTCGAAGAGCCGGGAAGAACATGAAGAACACTTGAGAATTGTATTGGGCATCTTAAGAGAGAGGAAATTGTTTGCAAAATTCTCGAAGTGTGAGTTCTGGCTGGACAGGGTAGCTTTCCTTGGTCATGTGATAACCAAAGATGGGATTTCTATCGATCCTAAGAAGAGTTGAGTCAATTGTTGAATGGAAGAGGCCAACCAAAGCGTGATGTAGGTTCAGTAGCTTTTTGGGGGTTAGCCGGTTACTATAGGCGGTTTGTGGAAGGGTTCTCAGCCTTAGAAGCACCATTAACAAAGCTACCGTGAAAGAAACAAAATTTTCAAAGTGGTCCGACTCGAGCGAGCAGAGTTTCCAAGAGTTGAAGCATCGGGCTGGTGTCTCGCACCTATTCTCACACTTCCGCCTCCGGGTGAAGGGTTTACTATTTACGCCGATGCTTGTAAACCGGTCTTTGGGTGTGTATTGATGCGTAATGGTCATGTGGTGGCATATGCATCTAGGCAGTTAAAGCCATTTGAGGTGAACTATCCCACTCATGACCCGGAGTTAGCAAAGCAGTGATTTTTTTGCCTCAAGATTTGGAGGCATTATTTGTATGGAGAGACTTGTGAGGTGTTTACTGCATCACAAGAGCCTTAAATACATTTTCACCCGTAAAGAGCTGAAACATGAGACAGTAGGGAGATGGTTGGAGTTACTAAAGGATTATGATCCGACTATCGCTTATCATCCTCGAAGGCAAATGTAGTGGCCGATGCACTAAGGTGAAGTCTTCTAGCAGCAAATGTAGCGATTGATTACATCCCAAAGACCACTCCCCGGAGGATATGAGAAGAATGGAGCTACATGTGATTTTTACAAGCAGGTGGTTATTTGACGAGTTTAGTGGTGCGCCCCTATGCTTTTGGAAAGAATTAAAGAAGCACAAGCTAAGACAACTATTTCCGTAAGATCTCGATAGAGATAGAAGCCGGCACCCAAGTTCGGGCCTCCGGATCCACCACGATGGTTCAAGCTGAGGTTTGGAGATCGGATCTCAGGTTCCAAATGACTCAGAGTTAAAGAAAGGAAATCATGGAAGAAGCTCACTACACCGCTTATTCAGCTCATCCTCGGCAAAGACTAAAATGTACAAGGATCTCAAGAGTACTTTCTCGTGGAATAACATGAAACGGGAGATTGCCCGCTTAGGTAGTACATGGTTTAACCTCGTCAAGCAGTTAAGGTGGAGCATCGAGACCAGCTGACTTTCTTCAACCACTACCCGATCCCAGAGTGGAAGTGGAGAATATTACGATGGATTTTGTGTCCGGTTTTTCCTAGAACCCACAAGGGTACCGACAAGGTGTGGGTAGTGGTTGACAGATTAACCAAGTCCGCACATTTCTTGGTCGTGAAGACCGGCATGTCTTTGGAGAAGCTAGCAGTAGATGTACATTGACCAAATTGTGAGGTCGCATGGTGTTCCCCAAATGTCAATCGTGTCGATCGACACTGTGTCTCGCGGGCACACTTCCGAAAAGTTTGCATAAGGCTTTGGGAACTAAGTTGACTTTTCAAAGACAAACTTTTTCACCCACAAACAGATAAGGGGCTCGAGAGGACGACTCGATCTTGGAGGATATGCTTCGGGCTTGTATGCTAGATTTTTGGGGGTTCATGGGATCGACACTTGCCTTTGATTGAGTTTGCTTATAACAATAGCTATCGTGCAAGCATCCGTGATGGCTCCCCTATGAGGCACTTTATGGCGTGGAGATGCAGATCACCCTATTTGTTGGGATGACGTGGAGAGAGAAGATTTGTTGGGTCCGTAAATTGTGCAAATGACGCTGGAGAAAGTCCGATTGATCGTAGATCGCTCATGAGCTGCCTGTAGTAGATGTAAGAGTTATGCCGATAATAGTGAGAAGAAATTTAGAATTTGAAGTGGGAGATCATGTGTTCTCGAGGGTCGCCCAACCAAAGGAGTAATTGCTCATGCAAGGAGGGAAGCCTCATCCCCCGATTTATTGGCCCATTTGAGATTTTAGAGCGCATTGGTGAAGTGGCATACCGACTTGCACTACCGCCAGCTCTTTCCCGTGCATAATGTGTTCCACGCTTCTATGTTGAAGAAGTTCATCGCAAATCCTCGATCATGTAATACGCTTCTCGACTTTTGAACTTAACAATGATATGACATATGAGGAGCATCCCCGTGAAGATCGTGGGACTTCAAAGAGCAATCTTTTAAGAAGACGGACCATTCCTTATGTAAAGGTTCAATGGAGTAATCATTCGTAGAGCGTGAAGCTTTACTATGGGAGTTAGAGTCGAGATGAGAGAGAGATACCCGTATCTTTTCATCTCGATCGTAAGAGTTTAGAGGACTAAACTTTTTAGAGGGAGAAGTGTAGGGCCCCACACGTTTTTAATTTAATTCATTTAATTTTTGCATGCATGGCTTGTACGGAAGAGGAATAGAAACCTTCCTTTTTTATTAAATTTTATTTTTTCTTAATCTTTATATTTTATTAGGTTTTTCAAACCCCTAGCCACCACCTCTTGTTTCTCCCGATTTAGATTTTCGCTTAGACCAAGAAAGAGGGAGAGATCTTGCCTCTTTCCTCTCTTTTCGCTTGGTGCGTGGTGTCAGGGCGCGAGGACGGAGATAGGCCTCTTCGTCAAGGGTTGTGTTGTCATCATTTGTGAGGTAAGCTGCTCTTCCTAGATCTAGGGTTAAGTGGTGGAATTTTTATTTCCTAGATCTTGTCGTGGCATCGTTTATTGATCTTGATTAGGGTTATATTTTATGCCCTAGTGGATTGGTTATCTCATGTTGATGCTAGCCATTGCACAAATGAATTATCAACGTTGATTTGCAAGTTTCGATTTGGGAAGAATCAATATATATATATATGTTTCTTTTAGATTTAGTTTTATTGAATTTCATTTTATTTTTATTATTATTATTTTGAATTAATGTTCTGGCTGTGTGTGTGGCGTCCATTAATTTAGAAAAATATATTCATTGAATTAACGCGTCGATTGTGTGTGGCGCCCATTGAGTTGTAGAAAAATGTATTCATACATATATATATATATATATAT
>NW_024088547.1:0-5019 GCF_009730915.1 Dioscorea cayenensis subsp. rotundata | reverse complement strand
TGATTAATTTAGTGAAATTAAATTGTTGATGGAAATCAGCCACACTCCTCCTTCTTCTCTATCCTGGACGGACCTATAGCTCAGGGGCCCAGCCTTTTCGTCGATCCAGGTGTTTATTTTCGATGATTGTTCTTTCTGCTTTCCTCTGTTTAGTAATATTTGCTTTTACTCACTTCTGGTGAGGGGCTGCTGATCTTGCTTTCATTCTCGCATCGTTGTCGCTTTGAGTATTTGATAAATCGATGGTTTATCCACATTTACTTAAATCAGCCACACATAAAAGACATGTTTAAACATGTACAAAAACTTTGATTTCTGTTTGTTGAATGTTAATTTGAGGTCAAGTTATGAAGTTGATTGGATTAATTAAAGATGTGTAAATATTTGGTTGTGTTTTGATTATGATTTAGTAATACTTCTTTAAAGAAAAAAAAAAGTTTTCATCGAGTGATTTTTAGAAAAAATAAACTAGAATAGAACCATTTTCTTGTGAATCTCTCACACACACATATATAATGTTGTATAAATGGGCAGGTTGGGTGCTTGTACCGACAAAACTTTATATACCATTTGAAAACCATTTTATAAAAAAATTCAGAAGATTCTGGAAAAAATAAATTAAAAGTTAAATTTGTAAATAAAAAATAATTGAAAATTATAAATGACATACAGTTGCATTAGATCTAGATTATATAATTCTTTTTAGGTAGAAATTTTTTCAACGACATATTTTAGTTAAAGCCTTTTAAGCTTTTTTATTAAAAACATTTTTTTTATTTTTATTTTTAATGAAGTGAACAAATCAGAGTAAATTTTTCAGTGACAGCACGTTTGGCGCTTATATCGGTTTGAGTACTAACTTTTAATTTCAGTATTAAACGAAGACTGAGTTTTAATTTCATTTTCTCCGTGCAGTAATCGAGGGGTTCGGTGGATTTTTGGTGATGTGACACCGGAAAAGCTTTAGCGTGAGCCCCTGGTCACGTTAGTCGATCACTCAACTCGACCACTTAATCAATGTGGCTTTTTTTGGTCCACGTAGGACATACAATAGTTAATGTGTACCTTCTACATTGACAAAAACACCACATTGGTTAAGAATGGGAATGGCGAGCTCGGGTGACGTGGACCCTGGGATATCCGCCGCTTTCCGATGCTCACATCACCAAAAATCCACTGGAAATTCTCAATTACCCCACTGGAGAAATGAAATTAAAATTTGGTAATTATTTTGATTTAAATTGAAAGTTAATGCTCAAACTGATATAAGACCAAACTTAGGTATTCACTAGAAAAATTTACTCAAGACCTTCAACTAACAGTATTAGAGAGAGTTCATCCCTCCACCTCTCCCTTGGTGAAAGAGAGATACAATTATGCTAATAATGTGAAGATATTTATTTTTTTCACTTCTATAAAGGATAAGCATATAGTTTGGTCCTTTTATCATTTTGTGTGCCATGTGGTACTAACTTTCTTACATGTTCATGTGATGATACGTATGCCATGACGTATGGTTTATCATTTGTCTAAAATTTTAGGAATTTTATTCTCCAGGGACCTTGAAAAGATAATTCCATAACTCACTTCCAGAAACTTAGGACTTTTAGAGCCATGGGTGTGTTTGGTTTGCGGAGCTGAAATAAAAGGAATGAGATGAGGGGAATGGAATTAGGGGAAATTAAAATGAGAGGAATAAAAATAGTAATAAAACATTATTTGGTTGGAGGGAATGTGAGTATGAAATAGGAAAAAGTATGAAAGAGAATTATAGTAAAATTATTTGTATGCTCTTTACAATAAATAAATGATATTATATAAAATAATGGATGATATTATATAAAATTATCTGATCTATGCCCTTAATACAAATAAATATATGTTATAAATAAAATAATGAGTAATATTTAATGATATTTTTTATTTATAAAATATTTTAAATATTATTATTAAAAATAATTATTATGATTAAATATTTAAATTAAATATCTTTTTCATCATTATTAGCTTTAGTTATTTTAGTTAACTATTCAAATTAATAAATTTTATTTAATTAAATACCTCGCAAGGGTAAAAGTGTCATTTTACTTTAATTGGTTATAATTAAATGTGTAAACTAATTATTTGTTTAATTAAATCTCCATTTAGGACAAAAATATCATTTCACTTTTATTATTATAATTAAATATGTATATTAAATAATTTATATTAATTATTAATTATTATAATTAAATATTTAAATTAGTTAATTAATTACTATTTACTTTAATTGTTATAAGATTTTTTAATTAAACCTTAACTAGGGCCAAAAGTGTCATTTCATCATCAATACGGTTCATTACTCTCCAATCCCCTTATTTTTTAGGGTAATAAAAGTCCTTAACTGTAGTTAATCTCATTATATACCGTATTTATTCTTTTTCTAATAGTTGTATAGCCAAACATGGGGTTATATTACTGTATATAATGATCCCATTTTATCAATAGCCATTTCTTCAATCCAAACACCCCCTTACATGTTGATGTGATAATACGTATGCCATGATGTATGGTTTATTAATTGTCTAAAATTTTAGAAATTTTATTCTCAGGGGACCTTGAAGAGATATTTTCATGACTCACTTCCAGAAACTTAGAACTTTGAGAGCTATTATCCAGAATATTATCTAAATTGTTCAAAATGATTACATTCTAATTAACTCCACAATAACACATATATTCATTTCCTTGCACAAAATTAATCACGTGTTTATTTTGTGAGCACGTGTTTATTTTGTGAGCTTCTACAACTCTTGAATAGAAAAGAATTAAATGAGAGAATTTAATTAGCACAGTTAAATATAGCTGGGAGTTTTTGGGATTTCTTGAGGTAGAGTCGAGATCTTGGAGAGCCATCATCTTTTTGAAGTTCTAGTTGATTTAATGCTATATATCTATCAATACCACTCAGGAAGAACACTTTATTTTAATTTATTTATTTTACAAAATTTTTTAGTTTGTCATTAAACTTTGGCTCATTTTTATTTTTTTATGAAAAGGTGGATGAGACTACAATATATTGGAAAAAGAAATGCAGGGACAACAAAAAATAAACCAGGCCTACAAGAGACCAACAAAGACACAGAAAAAATAAAACAAACGAGAGCGAGAACAAGTGAGAGGGAAAAAAACCACGGGGGTGGCCCAACCCACGAACAACCGACACAAAAACCTAGAGGCGAGCCCTCTAGGGAGAAAAGCAAAGCAACAAGGACTACATCTCCCAGATTCGGGCGGGGCTCGGGGTGGGCACTAGGGAACCGCATCCCGGCGAGAGGAATTCAAGACTACGCTTGACTTTTAGCCACAGGGTTCCTCCAATCTAGCTTTCTTTGAATCAGGCGCTGCTAAAAACCATAGAAGAAAACAGTGAACAATTTTGATCAAAATGGAATTAACAGGAAGACAAGTGCAATTAAAAATGCGCATGTTTCTTTCAAGCCAAATGTTCCAAGTGATTGCCCTCACAAGGAGGTCCCAGAGAAAGATCAGTGGTTTCCGGATGCTTTTCCTCCAACTTCCCCACAAGTCCTTGACCGACCCTGGAACATTCCTAAGTCCAAGCAAATGGCTAAAGAAGTTCCAGATGTGGGATGCCACCGGGCATTGGAAAAGAAGATGATCTGTGGATTCAATATCCGAGTGACACATAACACACGTGATATTGTGAAGCCGATTACAGTTCCGCAAAGCCAAGTTTTCTAAGGTCAAGATTTTGTTAGCGCGAGCCAACCAGTTAAAAAGGTTGATTTTCTTAGGGCAATGGCCTTTAAGAATAAGTGGAGTCCACCCACATCTCAGGCCACCATCATTCAAGAAGTTATAGAAAGACTTAACCGTGAATGTCCCATTAGCAGTAAGTTTCCACCGCTTATCATCCCGGGAAGAACTGAGGTTCGAAACACAATGATCTAATAGGGAGCGAATAGTTGGGAAACCTTCAGTTAAAGCATAGTGGTTGGCACTTGCCAGGTTTTTTATAGTGATTTCCTTATGAGGCATTAACAGGTAAATACCCGGCCAGAGATCAGCTGGCGCTCGCCCGTCCACCCAGTTATCAAGCCAGAATAAGGTAGAGGTCCCATCACGAACAATAGAAATAAGGTTTTTTCTAAAGGCCGGTAGGACATTAAGAATCCCATTCCAGAAATAAGATCTTCTAGCACATTGTTTATGAAAAAGATTCCACTCAGGAATATTCTGGAAATAGTTAAAACAGACGATCTGGGATCCGCACCAATGCTTATTACTGCTAATTTTCCACCACCATTTTCCCAGGAGGGCATCATTAAAAGTAGTCAGATTTAGGATTCCTCACCCTCATTGTTCTTTAGGCCTGCAAAATCTATTCCAACCAACCAGTCGCATTTTCGAGTGGTTATCTGGGCCCGACTAGAGGAAATCCCGCCGAATTGCATCAATTGATTTGATTACCCAGCAAGGTAATTTAAATATGGACATCCAATAAGTTGGGATAGCTGACAGGACGAAATTAACAAGGGTTAAGCGTCCCCCAAGGGAAAGAAGTTTGGATTTCCATGTTGCAAGTCTATTCCGCACCTTACTAATTAATGAGGATTTCCCAATCTTGTCTTCTTGGTCGGCAACCCGAGATTGGGATGCCCAGATAGGTCAGGGATAAGATGTCCCTTCGACAATGCATTGTTCTAGCTAAGTGAGGGCTCATTTTCACTTTGATTATTAAATTTCAATTTGTATCAATTTGATCACTTAATTTTAATTTGATTTCACGGGATAGTAAATCAAGTGATTTCGGCTCTCCCCAAATGAATGATATGGCTCTTTTTTCGATGACATGAACATCTCCAATAGACTTAATAATGTATCATGGGGAGGACTAATTTGAATTTTTAAATAGTCATACAATCAATTGGTGGTTGAAAATCCTTGATTGTTCACTGTTTAATTGAAGTGGTTTATCCACCTTTTTTTAAAAAAAATCCTTGATTAATTGTCCGA
>NW_024088546.1:0-54557 GCF_009730915.1 Dioscorea cayenensis subsp. rotundata | reverse complement strand
GGTTACGCATTGCTTATTAGATATTGGTTGAAAGGCTTCACCTAGCAAAGATCAATGAAGTATATAAAAGGTTTCATGCTTATTAAATTCTTATCATATCATACTCCCTATAAAAAAAAAGTTCTATTAAAAAATAAAAATATAATTAATTTTTAAAATATTTTACTAGTTTTTATATTATTTTATTTAATTAAAAAATAATTGTAGATTGGCTTCCATTTAGAAATTAAAATAAATTAGAAAAAAAATACTAAAATTTTTTGACTCACTCTAATTAAATAAACACTAGATCCAACTCTAGATTTATGAATGAATTAATTTGGAGTCCAATTCAATCAATTTTTGACAATATTCTTGAATGTATGATAAACGGTTTCACAGGTTGTGATTTCCAATATAACTACAGGCATAAACCACCTTTTAATTGAGCTAAATGATAATGTTGGCTTTAATTTAAAAAACAAACAATAATAAAAATCCATGTTATGAAAGACCAATCCATGTGAGAAGATCCTTTTTAAATTATCATTTTCCATCATTCAACATAACAATTAAAAACTATATTGACCCATTATCACTGGAACCAAATGATGATAAATACATGTTTAATATTTCTACCAAAGTGAAGTGATGAAGAATTGCTATTTTGCTGTGTTTCGAGTTTCACACATGCAAACCCATTCGTATTTGGAGAAATAGACCAGTAGAAAGAGTGAAAACTACTTTATAAAAGCATCCTTCTCAGTGTTTATATACAGTGCCGAGCTGAAACACCCAATGACAATATTCTACATTTACCTTAACTTCTTAGTAATATATAATATGATAAAAAGAGACAAAGAAGACCCTATATAGGACATGTCTCATAAATTAGAATCACACTCCTCAAAAGAGAAAATCCACTAATAAGATAATCTATGTAAAGAAGGCGATAGCATCATAATTATTATGCCAACTCGTACTTTCAATTAAGTTGGTATTATTTATAATTCTATTACTGAAGGATATCTCGCTATCTCTTCTTTAAGTAAGTATTGAAAGCCTGGTAGCCTTTTTATTTAGTATATATATATATTTTAGAGATCTTAATCGTAGCATTACGAGACGTTAACTTCTTAGGAAATTTTTGCACTATTTTATTAGACATATAATAGTAATGTAAGTACATAGAAATTTTAGGGTTGAAAGTACATAGCTTATGTTAAGGCAAAAGCAATTGTGTGCGGTACCCTCATGGTAAAGGTGCATTATATTTATAAAAGATATTTTCATTAATTTGAGTATTATTTATTTAATTAGCATATTTATGTTTCCAAGAGCTGCTCAAAGGTTAGACTCCTACATCAATGTGCTCCATGCCCGGTCAATCTAATCCTCTTAATAACCTATTTCATAATGCATTTACTCTTAAACTAGTCCACTGTATTTATTTATATGGTTGGTTATTACTATATTCTGAGCTTCTATCCCTGAAAATTTAAAATACATCCATTTATAACGAGTGAGGATGGTGAGTTTTGGTATTAGCGTAATGGCTCACGAAATATCTAAATAAAAATTAATTTTATTATCTAAATTAAAAGTCCCATGCTAAAATTTGGCATTGGTGGCCTCCTGAGCCATCCTTGATTTATCGCGGATTTTGTTTAGTAACAATTATTAAATTATTTACTAAATTACCAATTTACAAGAAATTGGTTAGTCCATATTATATCCATAAATAATTGGATTGTAAAAGATTATTTAAATTATTCATACACAACAAAAGCTCCTCACTGAACTTTACCAAAAGAAAAAGCCGGCATTCATATCAAAAATAGAGATCTTGTCCCTTAAAGAGATTTTAGTCGCATGATACAAATCTTGCATTAATTTTTAATTTAAGAAAAGATTTATTGGAACCTCATGTAGTGGTCTATCAGAGAGCACCTCATCCAGATGAGAAATTACATGCTCCTCAAACATACTTTACATCCCTCAAGGGAAACTAATAAAGGTGATATGAATCAGACTTGGCATTTTCCTTTCATATAGTCAAATCATCTTTTGATTTTGAACAACAACCATCACCATAGTTAATTAATTGATCTCAAGATTTTTATTTTTAAATTTGAAGTTTAGCTTTTTAGAAGGTCACCTACATTTAATGGTTTGTCCTTGCTTTCAATGACATACATATTATGCAATCAATATTTCACATGAAAATACTATTAGTATTTTGAGTGAAAGTTTCAACTGCTTCCAAGCATTTTGAAGCATTTCTTTAGCATCAAAATTCATGTACTCAAGACAGTTTTGAAAGAAAAGAAATTCATTGGGTTTTTGTTGTTAGACACGTCGCACGGGTACCTTTAAGTCATATTAATGCCTTCTTGCTTTTTAGAGAAAAAGTATGCTTAGAAAACAATGGTCATGTCTTAAATTTATGGTAGTATAATTTAATAAAATATCACATATATAAATTTTTTTTGAAAGTATGTTTGGTATTTCAATATTCCGCAGGAGTGTATGTTTAGTGTCAATATATATTTTTTAGCATTATAAAAGTTTCTATATAGTCTTGTTATCATAATTAAGAAAAAAAAAGTAGTCTTTACATTTCAAAATACTGATAGTCATAGCATTAGAAGATAAGTTTGATGTTTAGAAATATTTAAGTTTATATAAATATTGTGGTTTAATCTTAGTATAGAGATCCATTATAATATTTTTTTGGTTTATTATTTGTTTTTCTCTCCTCTCATTTTCTCGTATGATGAGCTTTATTCTAAATAAATCATGATTTATACTTTTAATTTTTAATAAATGTTTATAATATTTTTAACAAATAGTCTACACTTTCTTACCTGAAATAAACTAAAATTTTAATCTTCCTAATTATCAAATTTTATAATATACCTAAATCATGTAGCTTCATAAAAAATAATAAGCCACATAAATAAAGTACTTCTAAGTAGGAACAAGGACAATAATAGCAAAATAAAACCCATTAATTAAACAAACATTAGTTTAGTCATGCACCTAGAATTTTGGGCTAAATAATTGTTAACTTTAATCATATAAAAATTGGTTAGAAATTTTTTTATGTTAAAAATAGGCAAGTTGTAGACACCCTTTTTATCTTACCAGTTGATGCTTAAGCTACCAAACATAGATGTAATAATAAATTATCACATTAAAAATCTTTGTAAAAACTTTATGATAAAAACCCACATTTAACAATCTATGACAAAGTTAGATGGGTAGATATTTTTCTAACTAGGCATATATCCCACTAGCCCTAAGATTATGAACATGCCCCCATAATGTTGGGACATGTTTTTTCACTTCATGATTCTTTAATTAGATTATTGCTTAGGTTACAAGGGCAGATACTTATTTCATTATTTTGAGAATTTTTCACAATTTATATTTTTATACATCCCTTGTTATTATGTTTTAATTAATTGCGCGAATTTAACAATGAATGGAATGGATGAAAATTTAAATTTGCTTTAAATAATTCTTTGTTAGAAATAATTTTATTAACTATATATTAATATATTGATAAAGAGACAAGTACTCAAATAAATTTTCCATGCCTTCATGCATCTGTGAATACATTACAACACACTTACAGTAGACACACATCAAACTGTTATAACTTTCCGCAGACATTTCATAAAGCATGCTTTGGCCTTGTTTGGGTTGGTTTATCAAAAAAGTACTTTTTTTAAGTTTAGTAGAAGTGCTTATGGAAAAAGTGCTTTTGTAGAGTAAGTTAAGCATTTTTTTATATTTTGTGTTTGTATTAGCTTTTTTGTAAAAGCAAAAGCTGTAAAAAACAGTTTTTTTTCAAAAGCTGCTCATGACTAGCTTACGAAAAAAGCTGTTTTTTAGCTTTTTTTTACAGCTTCTGCTTTTACAGAAAAGCCAATACAAACAACTTTTTTTGAGTCCAGAAGTGCTTAACTTATAAAAAAGCACTTCTGGGTTTTCCAAAAGCTGATCCAAACAAGCCCTTATACAAAATTGTAAACCATATAAATCAAGTCATACTAAAATTTAAATTAGTCACTCTTACTTCAACTTAGAGGAGATGATTATACTCAAATTATCTCTTATTTTAACTCATATTAATATATATAAAAGGCTCAAAAGCTACATAAGAATGAACCAGCATTAATTATAGACTCCATCATAGGTATATTAGTAAGGTTGTTGTTAAATTGAGAAAATAATTAGAAGAAAAGAGAATGTTTATTAGCACAAGATAAAAATATTATTATGGGAAAAAATACCTTTTTGACTTAGAGATATTTCTTTAAAATTATTAAGAAGATATAAAAACATTTGTGATAAGTTTCTTTGGTTTCATAGCCCTCAAAAAATCTATAATTTTAACTAGTGCATCTTTGTGAAAAACCATAATTATTTACATACCTATAAAAATCATTGATTTTTGCTTATAAATTTCTTTCACCATAAATTAAATGAAATATTTTATAACGACAACCAATTACCAAGGGGAAATAATAGCTAGAAATAATTTTTTTTTATAATTTTAAAAATAATTTTTTACCATAAAAATTATATAATAGATAGGACTTTGTTTTGGGGTGTATCAACAAACATGATGGTTACAAGTTTATATTAGCAATAACTTACATTTACAGGGGTATACAAGTAGTATTAATAAATAAATAAATAAATAAATAAAGCTAACGATCTCTTAGTTTATATAGACTTGGTGCCCTATGCAGGGTGTTTGTATCTTATTAAAAATGTAAGTTCGTATCTCAGCTCACATAGGGTAAAGGCATATAAGTGTGTTAAAATATTAACTCCACAGTTATGCACACCCCTAATATTTTGACATATGCACAATTCATCAAAAATTAAAAATCAATAAAATAAATGTTGTCACCAATTTACTTAGTTTTCGATAATCTCCGGCTAATTCTTTCACTTGTTACAGAGCCTTTTCGTCTCCCTCTAGAAAAGTTATATAAAGTGATTTGAAGTGGGAAAGTGGGGGAAGTAATATCACTTTTAATATTTCTAGTGTTCATTTATCTGAAAATAAGAAGTTTCAGTATTTGGTGAAATTCTATTACTTCAAAAAAAAGTTTTAGAAATGAAAGAAAATGAGTTTTTATAGATTGACCCACACTGCTTCTCAACTACAGTAAAAAAAAATTATTAAAGAAACTAAGCCTATTTTAAAACAAATAAACATCAAAAATTGAAAAAAAAAATCGTATTATTTTCCCCACATCCCTTTGTTTCCTCGAAATAAACGTCCTCAAGTGAACTCATCTCCTCTGATTCTGGAACGAGAGAATATCATGGTTCCAGCCTATTAAAACCTGACACGTGTCCCCAATCATAATAGAACAAGCATAATAATATCACATGGGATATGTGTCAAAACATGATAGGCTGAAACTAGTGTATTCTCTGATACCAGAACCAGGAGAGATAAACTCGAGCAACCGCTCAAGTAAAACCCTAATTGCCTAATGAAACTAAAATAACAATCACGTAGCCCGTGATTGGGACATATTTGTATAGGACTTTTGATGTCCTTTATTGACCTTCTTTTATAAACTCGAAGACATAAATTAATGTCCTATGGACCTTCCTACCCATTTAGATTAACAGGTTGATTAATAATATGAAGTGATATTGATTTTGATATTTAACAAATAAAGTGACGGCCTCAGTACTTGGAAATACTTTCTTGTATGAATGCATGTTTGAGCGCCTAGCAAGTTTTTTTTTTTAATAAATAAGTTAACACAACTTATTTTATTTTATTTATAAATTTATATGTTTTCCTTGTACAAAGTATCTAATTTTATTATTATAATATAGAAACACTCATTAATTTTTAATACCATGTGGTTTTAAATATTTTACCCTCCACCTAAGATGTTAAATAAAATTTAAAATTTAAACTCTAAACTTGATTGTTTTTTATTAAAAAATAATAGTTTTCATGATAAAAGCTATCAATCACTCAGTGGTTAGTAGGGGTGGACATGGGCCGGGCGACCCATGGGCAAGCCCGAATCCAAATTTAAAAATACTGAGGGACTGGGTTTAGAAAGTTAGCCTAGCAGGGTTGGGCTCAAATGTTTTTAGCTGATTGAATTTCGTACGGGTTTGGGTCCAGATGAATTTTGACCCGACCCGACCACCCGACCGAATAAATAAATAATATATATATCATATATTATTTATAATATATATAATTATATATATAATAGTAATAGGCTTGAAAAGAGTAAACATTTATAATACTTGTGTTGTATTTTTAAATGTTTTGAAAAATTTTTAGGGATTGTAGTAGTAGTTTTTATTTAGTTATTTCAATTATTTCATAAAAAATTATTTATTTTTAGGGTCGGGGTTAGGGTCGGCGCACGGGCCTAATGACAATCAAATGGGTTGGGTTTGGATCAAAACAATTTGGCCCGAACATGGCCCGGCCCAGCCCAACCCGAATATATGGGTTGTATTTTTGAGTCTAGCCCAGCCCAGACCCAACCCAGCCCGGCCCATGTCCACCCCTGGTGGTTAGAAGGTTTCTTCTCAGCAATCATTATTTTTTAAGATATCTCATTTTTTTTAGAAAAAAATTTGAGGTAAAAAAATCTAGCAAGTAAATTTGTTAAAATTTCAAAAATAATTTTTTTTAATGTTAGTCTCTATTGAGATATTTTATAAATTGTATTTTTAAGTAGTTAAGATATTGAGATATTTTATAAACTATAATTTTAGGTATTTAAGATATTGGAGATCAGAATTATCGACTTACCTTATTTAATTTGTTAGAGTTATTTTATATCAATGTGAATGAAAACAAAAGAGAAAGATTTTTTCTCTCCAATTTTTTACATGGTATCCGAGCAGGTTTGACAACCCTAGTTTTCTCCACGAAGCCGTCACCCACCTTGTCAATCCGAGATAACCAACCCTCCAACCGATCCTCCTTTCTTCTGATATCCACGTCTTTTTCCTTCTCTTGTCTATGGCAGAGTCAGTAGCAAAAATATCGGCTGCGAAGAAGATGATTGATCCGTCGTCGCCGTTTTATCTGCACCCATCAGACAATCCAGGAGTGATGATCACGACGTGTTTGTTGAATGGAGAAAATTACGATATGTGGGAAAAGGCCATGGTGAACGCCTTGAAGGCAAGAACAAACTAGGCTTCATCAATGGCTATTTAATGAAGCCGGCGGTAGACTCGTCGGAGTCGAACAGTTGGGATGCTTGTAACTCTATGCTGATTTCATGGATTTTTAACTCAATTGAGAAATCCATTCAACCTAGTGTTGCATATGAAGAAACGTCAAAAGCAGTTTGGGATGATTTGAGAGCATTTTTCAGTTGGAAGTGCTCCACGTGTTCATGAGTTGAAAGGGGAAATAGCTTCACTCCGACAGCAGGGTATGACCGTGATTGCTTATTACACCAAGCTAAAAGGAATGTGGGATGAATTGAGCAGCTATTCAAAGGTTCCAACTTGCACATGTGGGGCAGCAAGTCAATTTCTGCGTGAGAAGGAAGAGGAGAAACTGCACCAGTTTCTTATGGGATTGAATGATGTTGTTTTCGGAATAGTTAGATCCCAAATTTTGAGTATGGATCCTTTACCAACAGTAAACAAGGCCTATGCACTCATAACCCGTGAAGAACGACATAGATCCATTGTTCGAGGCCAAGAAGAACGTCTTGAGGTGGTTGCACTTGCAGCACAAACTCTAATGAAAATCAAGGCCCTGCATTCCATGGGGCAACCACGGCAAAGGAATGGAAGTGGGAAGCGTTGCACACACTGCAGAAGGAGTGGTCATGAAGTATCATAATGCTTCAATGTTGTTGGATATCCAGATTGGTGGAAAGGACCACGCGGCCGTGGAAGATCCAATGCAATTCATTGTCGAGGCCAACCCAGTTCCAATGCTAATCGGACCCCAGGAAGTGCACAAGCTTTCCATGTCACAGGAGATGGAGCCGAAAACAATGGAGGCATTACAGGTCTAACGAGTGAACAGTTTCAAAAACTGTTGAGTCTCTTGGATCAAACTGGTGAGACAACTAAGAAGCTTTCTGGTAAGAATCAAAAACATTTAGAATGGATATTGGATAGTGGAGCGTCAAATCATAAGACAGGATGCATGGATTTGCTAAACAGTATTGAAAAGATGGCACCTTTGCCGTTTATTTTACCTAATGGGGCAAAAACGAAGGCAACTATGTTGGGTCAAGTTGTGTTGAGTCTAGATGTGACTCTTATTAATGTGCTTTATGTGCCCAATTTGACATGCAATTTAATCTCAATTCGTCAGTTGATATGTGAGTTAGATTGTCAAATATTGTTCACTAATAAGCTTTGTGTGATACAGGACCATATCTCGAGGATGCCGATTGGAGTAGGTGAGCTTCGAGGGGGGTCTATTATTACAAGAATGTGGGATATCAACAAGAGATGAAGATTGAAAAGAGTAGATGCTTCTATAGTATGGCATCGACGTCCTGGGCACCAGTCAAGTCGGCATTTATCATTTATTTCTGATGTTGGTCAAATAGACTTTAAAGATAAGCATATTTGTGATGCATGTTTTCAAGCTAAAAAAACTCGTTCTCCTTTTCTATTGAGTAATAATGATGCTTCAAATTGTTTTGATCTCATCCATTGTGATTTGTGGGGGACCTTATAGCAAGGCATCTTCTTGTGGTACAAGTTATTTCATTACCATCGTTGATGATCATAGTCGTGGGACTTGGGTGTATTTGTTGAAAGAAAAAAGCGAAGCGGGTAGACATTTGATGGAATTTTGTAATTTGGTTGAAACTCAGTTTGGAAAAATAGTCAAAAGGATAAGTAGTGACAATGGCATGGAATTTGATTCAAGATCAATACAAAGCTTCTACAGGGATAAAGGCATTATACATGAAACTAGTTGTATTGATACACCACAATAGAATAGAAGAGTTGAGCGCAAGAATCGGCACATTTTGGAAATCGCAAGGGCATTGCGATTTCAGGCTTCTATACCTATTCAATTTTGGGGTGAATGTGTTTTGACAGTGGCTTATTTGATCAATTGAACACCAACTGTTAAGTTAAAGCAAAAGTCACCACATGAAATTTTGTTTGGTGAAAAGCTATCTTATGAACACATTAAAGTTTTTGGTTGCTTATGTTATGCGCATAATAACCCTCGACAAAAGGATAAATTTGGTTCAAAAAGTCGACGATGCATTTTTGTAGGCTATCCACATGGAAAGAAAGGATGGCGGCTTTATGACCTTGATCGCTGTTTGTTTTTCTATTCCCGTGATGTTACATTTTATGAACATGTGTTTCCTTTTGCTGATGATTGTGGACTAGTTAAGCAAAAGTTCAGAGATGCACAACCGTTTTTGGGAGAGAGTTTCGATATGTCGGAGATGGGCATTGACAATGGAGAGGAATCCTGAAGCAATACTTTGGCATTGAAGGATAATATGAATGAATCTCATGATCCTATAATTAGAGACGAAAGTGAAGTGAGTTGGCCATGGCGGCTGACTCGGCAACCTACTCGATTAAAAGACTATGTTATTTACTCTGATGTTATAGGACATTCAAACAATCAAGAAGGTTTGGTTGGGTTTGAAAATAAATGGAGATCAAAGGGAAATAGAAATGTGATGGTGAAGACTTTGAAAAAAATAAAATCAGAGGTCAAGATAATAAAAGCGAAAGCTCCAAGTTGCATTTACCACCCTTCGAAGCAACCACGACATGAAAGCTCCTCAGGTACTCCTTATCCCTTAGCTAATTATGTGGCATTTGATAATTTCTCTCAGGATCATAGGGTATTTTCGGCGGTGATCAACATAGAAGTCGAACCAAGTAGCTATGCCGATGCAATGAAGAATGCATGTTGGCGGGAGGCTATGGCTAAAGAAATTGCTGCACTTGAAGCAAACAAGATGTGGACCTTGGAGGATTTACCCTCGGGGAAGAAGCCCATTGGTTGTAAATGGGCATTTAAAATCAAGCGAAAATCCGATGGAAAAATTGAAAGATACAAGGCGCGTCTTGTTGCAAAAGGCTTCACACAAATAGAAGGCCTTGATTTCCATGAAACCTTTGCACCGGTCACTAAGCTAGTTTCCGTTTGGGTGTCTCTTTCTGTGGCAGTTGCACGAGGATGGGAATTACACCAAACGGATGTCAACAATGCGTTTTTGCATGGCGACTTGGAAGAGGAAATATACATGAAACTTCCTCCGGGATTCAAGGAGTGTCAAAGTGACAAAGTTTGTCGACTTCACAAGTCGATCTATGGACTTCGACAAGCATCCAGAAATTGGTTCACTAAGTTGACAATGGCTCTACAAAGGTATGGCTTCATTCAGTCTCAGGCGGATTATTCATTATTTACCTTTCATCGAGGTGATGTTCACTTGGGGCTATTGGTCTATGTGGATGACATTATTTTGGACGGAAACGACTCCACTGCATGTGTGGATTTTAAGTCGTATTTAAATAATTGCTTTCATATTAAATATTTGGGTGTGCTCAAATATTTTTTGGGCATTGAAGTGGTGAGATCACCAACAGCCTTGTTCTTGAGCCAAAGAAAGTATGCCTTAGACATACTTGCATAGACAGGACTACTTGGTAGCAAACCGGCTAATACTCCTATGGAGCAAAGCCATCGACTTGCCATGGCTGAAGGCGATGAGATTTCAGATGGGGCATCATATAGAAGATTGGTGGGCGCCTCATTTATCTCACAATCACACGGCCATAAATTACTTAAGCAGTCCATGTATTGTCGCAGTTTGCACAAGCACCACGTAAGGAGCATTTTGAGGCGGCCATGCATGTTGTACGCTACATCAAGGGTCAGCCAGGTCAAGGAATCCTGCTGCCAGCTGATAGCGACCTGAGGATTCAAGCTTTTTGTGATTCAGACTGAGTGAGCTGCCCAATCACACGTCGATCTGTAATAGGCTATTTTGTGATGCTCGGCCAGTCGCCAATCTCTGGAAGATAAAGAAACAAAGTACTGTATCTCGATCTTTAGCAAAAGCAGAGTATAGAGCAATGGCATCAGCTATAAGTGAGATGGTATGGTTGAAGTCATTACTGGCTTCTTTGTCTGTGATTCATCACGAACCTATGATTCTTTTTTGTGTCAGTCAATCGGCTATTTACATTAAGGCGAATTCGAGTGTTTCATGAGCGCACCAAACACATAGAAATGGATTGTCATTATGTTCGAGAGCAAGTTCAACAACAAACAATTGTTACATCACACATAAGGTCGCAGTTCCAACCGGCGGACATGTTTACAAAGGCTCTTGGACATCAACAATTCCGGTATCTTCTCAGCAAGTTGGGCATTTACGACGTGCACGCGCCATATGATTTTTTGGCTTATATTGTTAAAATTTCGTTAACTTAATGTAAAATAAATAAATTGGGAAAGAAACTAAATTTTAAGACATCAAACCATTAAAGTAACTAATAATTCCACAAGCTAACAAAGGCGCCTTAATCTATTGGCATTATATCTCCCACATATAGATGGAGATTAGTGGCAGAGGCAGAAATTAAAAATTTGTCGGGGGCGAATTGAAAAAATTAAGTAATTAATTAATTAATTAATTGAAAATTTTACAAATGTTTTTTAATGTTTATTTATATGTTAATTATAATTTAGTTTATAAAAATTAGATGACAAAAAATAATTTTTTTACAAAAACTCTACTAAAAATGTAATTTTATATATTATATAAATTAATTTAGAAAAAATAAAAACTAAAACATAGATTTTTTAAAATTTTATAAAATAATTTATAAAATATTAATAAATCAAATAATAATTTTTTTGATAATATGTTTTAAAAAAACATTATGTTTTAGACAATTTTTTTTTAACAAAAGGGCCAAGAAGAAGGGGGGGCATAGATGTGGTCCTGTGGAGTTACGAAAACTCATTTCTTATCTCACTGAGTTATAGGATAACAACAGCTTACGCAAATACCCGGATCTTCTTTCCCCCTAAAAAGTCGTGATATAAGCTAGAAAGAGATATTTTGTTAATTGGCATCAAAATGAAAGGCTATGGATGAATACACACTGGGTCAAGTGCGTGTGGGGTTTAGTTGTCTCTAAAATAGTCCCTTTCATGTACTTAATTAAGCACTAGTGCATAATTCATACATATAAATCCACCTTGTTACATTGAAATATAAAAAGAAGAGGAACAGGTAGGCATTTGGGGGTCATTCAGCTTCTCTTCTGTCTCTTGTTTTGATGGCACCAGATAAGGTCAGGGCCTTGATTTAATATCTTTGATTAATTAGCATGCCACTTTTTAGGTATATGGTATAAGCATGAAATAAGATTTTATTTATTTATTTTAATTTTTATTTTTATGCTTGGTAGTGAAAAAAAAAGAAAAGAAAGATCAAAGGAGAGCATAATATCACTAAATGACAAATCATTATTTTAATTGAAAAAAATTAAATTTTGATTTTTGTAATTTATCATAATTTTTATATATTTAAAATGTTTAATATTGTTGATTTTTTTTTTCTATTCAATTTTATGGGAGTCACTTAATTATTTATAATCTGTATCATTTTATACATTATTTTTTAAGAAAACATTATTTTTAATGTTATGAAGATATTGAAAATAATTTTTTAGAATATTTTTAAAATATAAATTATTTTGTTAAAGAACAAGTTTTTGAATAAGTAACAAGGAACATTGAGGAAAAGAATAAAATTGTGATGTAAGATTTTAAGGTCTTGTTTGATAGCATGTACTAGCAGCTATAATATAATTTATACCAAGCAAAAAAAAAAATACAATATTTTAATTTATATGATTATTTTTTTATGTATTGAAATGAATATATACAACTATACAAGTGAATTTTGATGTTACCATATAATGTTTGAGCATAAACATTTAAATTAAACCTATTCTAAATCAAGCCAAATTTTGTGAAATAACTTATAATATAAATTACTACTTATACATTGGGATCCTTATTCTCGGGTTTAAAATAAGTTGAATATAGTTGTGCTAAGGGTCTTCGTTTGTGGAAGCGTGATACATGAGGGGGTAAAGACACATGAGCAACCCTTATTGCTTCCTATACGTACATTCGTAACTTTACACATACTCATATGCTTGCATTTCATTAAAAAAAAAATTACTACTTCACATAATTTATTTATAAAACACTTATATATATGCATATATATATATATATATATATATATATATATATAAACCATCATCAAGTCCCAAAATTAGGTATATATCTTTCACCCCATAATCAAGACTTTACAAATTTGTATCATTTAATTTCATGACTAACAATGATTTATTGCATTGAATCATTCAACTACCTTAAGCAAGAGACCATTATATCACTTCATACAATACCTTTAACTGTCTATTTTCTCAACATTGTTGTCAATAATAAATATGTGATACTAATAAGGATAATGTATTTACGTATACAATCATTTATAGTTAACTAATCAACCTGAAAAATAATTACCGAGTTCTAATAAAAATAATTACTTTGAATTTAATCTCCTTCCAAATGTTAATTAAATTTAAGCGAAAGCAACATATGACATTTATATCAAGAAAAAGTTGACATGGAGAGAAAAAAAATTGACACTCTTGACTCATTACGCCAACATTTATTAGATCGATTTTACCTCGAGATTCATCAAATCAGTGATTTATTCGGTGCTTAAATTCTCATTTAATTCCGACCAAACCACATAGTGTCACACTATTACTCTTCTAATTAAAAAACAATAATCTCCTTAAGCAAGACACATGTGTTTGTATAAACTAAATAAGAATTTTTTAATCAAGCAAAAAAGTTAATTTTTTTTTTTTTGGAAGAGGAGTGGGGTGAACCCACTGAGACCCAGGGACATGCACAAACCTCGATGGAATAAGTGGGGACGGGGTTACGCTCACATGGGCGCTGTAATCACCCATACACAACCACTATTCACAACTCCCAGAAATATACCCTCAGTCGAGAATCGAACTCTCAACACTCGGTGATAACTCTATCGGTGACCCGTGTATCAATAGACCCGAAGGTCATTGGCCAAACAGAAATATTAAAATATAAAATTCCTAGATATGTAGAAGAAAACAAACATATATTTAATATTATTTTTCATTAAAACTAAGTTTGAGCAATAACATTGTTAGAACTTAGAAGCAAAACTACGAAATAGACAGATAAATATATACTGTATGAGACAAACTCCATGCGCTAAAAAACATTTTTTGCTGATGAGATATATGAAATAAAGTCGAAAGCAAATTGGAAGGTGAGCAAGCTAGAACAATAATGAGTTTACTGAATAAAAAAAAAAAAAGAAAAATGGGATGAATTACCATTACTTTTGTTCATTCATTATATTCTTCTTTGAAACCTCACATTTGCTCTCAATCATCCCTCACAGCAAATATTTAGGTTGCCAACCCAATGCACACTTGTACTCCATTATAGTAACAGATAAGATCTTCTTTTTCTTGTTGTTTTTATTTTTTTTATATATACACAAACACACAAAATAAATGCTAGACAATTGAAAGTTGACATAAACATCATCTCATATTGTTTGTTAATGAATAAATTGATATAAATTCTTTAATCTGTGGTTGTGATAAACTTCATGGAACTTTTTGGTATTTGTGCATGACTGAGATATTGCTATAAAAACTTTCTTGATGCTCACATATTAGCCATGTCAATCATACGTTTTGAAATGTTGGAGAAATCAATATAGTGGAGGGTTTTTTTAAAAAAAAAAAGTGTATAAACCACTAAAGTTATATTTTTCCACACAAGTTAGATGTTCAATTATATTAAACAGGATGTTAGGATTTTTTTTTATTTTAGTTATGTTTTTTAATTTTTTTTATTTTTTTTATGGTTTTTTAGGGGTGACAAGCGCTTATCTCTATGGTGTATAAGCGTATGAATGTTTGTTGCGACATCACCCGTAAAGTTAATTCTTTCAACGAAAAATTCGAACTCTCACCACTTTGCACATCACACGAGATTTATTTTTAGAGCCGTTTAACCACTTGAACCAAGTGTGTCACACCCACCCCTTCTACCGAGGTAAATGTGGCACCCATCGATTAAAAATTTTTTTTTAACTAGAAACCTGACACCTCTCAGAAATCAAATCAGATTTACAAATCACAATTTACAATTTTACACCAACTACAGGTTCAAATACATAAATACAACAAATATAACTACTCAAATTTACGGGTACAACCACTACAAGATCACAACACCAATAACAAGAAAGAAAAAAAGGGGGGACCCACTGCAGTCCTAGACTCAACCTTGACTAAATCTATAGTCGAATAGTGATCTACTAAAGGTCCTTCTCCTGCAACTACAGCACATTCAGTGGTCGATAGTGTGTCAATAATTTCAAATAATTTAAAAGTAATATACATAAAGCATATAAAGATCAATTTCTCAAATAATTTTCCCAACTTTCACAAATACCATAATTTTAGAAGAAAAAACAACTTTAAAGAGCTTTTGAAACTGAAGTTCAACAGAAACCAACATCAAATCGATTTTCTCATAAAACACAAATTTTGTGAGAGACTGCCCTCATCACAATTCAAAAATAACATAAATCTCAAATTCAAAATAAAGTAATACCCAACACTCACCCAGCATAACATGGTCTAGAAAACTCTCTAAACCTTCGTCGTGGCCGCGGTTAGGTTCAGAGCCGTCAAGGAACTCATGTCCTTAACGTTGACCCATCGGTTCACCGGTCGATGACCCCGGCTACCCGATGAATATCCAGTCAGGGCTTTACGCTCCCACCTGAACTGGCCCTCGTAGAAATCAACACCCAGGTCCACCACGCCACCTCTAAAGATTGGCCCGTGGGGACCCACTACTGCAGTAGTCGGGCCTTAGCCCGCCGTCACCATCTAAACCATCAAATAAACATAGCAATAATACAATCAGTATAAATCATATCACAGGATCCTTATCCAAGACAAGCATTCACATCACGGAAATAAACATTATTTTCCACAAAGCCAATGCCAAAAGTATAACAATGCATAATAACAGTAAAGCCCAGATCCACGATACCATTCCTATACCAGGAATGAAAACCAATTCCACTAATAATGCCGATAAAACATTTTTAATATGCTCACATGGTTTCACAACTCATTCCAAATCAAAGCATCTATACTCATCAAAAATAAATACATGAATTGAATAATTAAATCATATATACGTGTATTTTCACTATTTAAAAATACATATAATTATACAAAATCATGTGTATCATTACGATCGTCATGGCACATCAACGGCAAATGGTTATAAATATATTTCAACAGTATACGCAATTAGACATAATAAAATGAAATAATTAAACCATCATTTCCAAAATAATAATAATTGTCCAATAATTTAAATAATAGCCACTATCAACTCACTCTGGTCTTTTCTTGAGTTTCTTACTAGACCTAGAACTCCCTCCCAAGCCTAATCAACACCTAGCAGGATAACATAATAAAAATAAATAATTATGACAACTAAAAACATAATTGAACCCAACAAAAAATACATGAAATCAATAACCGACTCTCTAATTGGCTCACTCACTCCAATCGGTTCAAACTTGACCTTGCATAATCAAACTGGTCTCCAATTGCACTTAAGCCAACTCAATTTCGGGCTAGACCATTCTGAACCAACCTGAACCAACCTCAATTTCACTGAACCAAGCTCAAATTCACTGAACAAAACTCAATTTCAGTGAACCAGGTTTAATTAAACCAACCAGCCTTGAACCAACTTAATTTTTATACAAATTCTGTTGAACCAACTTGGTTCAACCGAACCCAAATTTTCCTTGAATTGGTTTAGTCCAACATCCAAACCAAACCCAAATCAACTTCAACCAACTTAATTCAACCAAACAATTCAAGTCCAACCACACTCAACTTGATTTGATCAAGCCCAACTCAACCAAATCAAACCCAACTCAATCAATTCAATTCAACTCAATCAAATCAAACCCAACTCAATCAATTCAATTCAACTCTCAACCAAATCAATTCTAACTTGGTTTATGCAACCAAATCAATTTGGCTAAACCCAACCAATTCCAATTCAACCATCATCATTAACTTAATTAACCAAACCAAACCCTAATCTCGGTGCTACAGTAATGCTACCGTAAAACCAAAAATGTCATCCTCCATTCAAGCTAGATTCATCATGAATACAAGGTTTTTCTAAAACAACTTGAAGCAACAATCATCTATAACCATTAAACATGTTTTTCCTACTCAAATTCATCATAATCTTCATCAAATCCATCAAATACACATATATACATGCATACATACACTCATTCATCAAAAATACACTAAGAAAAACTCTTACCAAGTAAAACCATCCCTCCGGCGAGCTCTCTCCGGCGATCTCCAATCCTCCACCTCAAATCTCCCATTTTTATCCTCATTTCTTCATATTTTTTTTTCTCTCACGGGTTACTGTAGTAGATGAACAAACCATCAGAATATAATTTCTTACAAAACAGTCCCTTAAAACTCACCAGTGGTCCCTGAATTATGAAATAGTATTCTCAAACGGTCCTTTCAAATTATCCAATGGTTCCTGGATTATAACACAATATTTCAAAAAGATCCCTTCCATCTTACCTTCCAGTCCTTGGTTTCCTGAAACATTTCATATCAATCCTTTTTCTATTACTCTTTAACCCAAAATCTTTTAAAACTTTTACATTTAGGTACTTAATTTTTCCACTTGGGGTTTCTCAACAAGATTACTCTGTAGAAAAATTTTACTACTACTGTAGTAATACCCTGAATATATTTTTCAATAGTTATCCACAGGTTCAGGGTATTACAAAGTGGCTTTGGTTTTTTTTCGCTAAAATAAGAAATTTTTTCTATTTTAAAAATTTATTTATTTTCTATAAAATAAATATCAAAACTATTAAAAGTAATATTAACATTCAAGCACTTTAGGAAAAACGTTATTTCCAATCATTTCTTGACTTCGAAACAAATGAATGTCATCTAGTATTAAAATTAGTAATTAAAAAACCAATTAGTGAAAAAAAAGTTATAGAAATTCAATTAAAATATAGAAAAAATAGAACAATTTTTTATAAAATTTAAACATGCAGAATCTCAAAAAAATATTCTAGGAATATATATATATATATATATATATATTATACAATCATGTTAACTTGCAAAGTTATTTGCCTTCAAAGAATTATGTGATAAGTTTAAAATATTTTCTGCATAACCAAGAAAAATTAAGAACATATATATAATGCCTATTTAAATAACATTTTATCTTTGCTTTCTTAATTCTCATACATTCTCATATAATAAACATCATTACCACTAAATAGAGTTCTGAACATATTTTCTAATGGGTAGTCATCCATCATTAAAGAAAAAATGAAAAAAAAAGGGGAAAAATACTGTTTATCCAAAATTTTCCACTCCAATTAACCAACCCAAAAACCAAAACAAAACAAGAAACTGATTTGACACATATACATCAAAATAGAAACCTTGACTTGAAAATGTACTTCTTGCCAAACTCCACTTTGCAAATATGGAGATTCCAATTGCCAATTTTTAACATAAATAATTTCCCTTCCCACAATCACAACAAGAAGGCCGGGGCTCATTCTTTCATACAATTTTCTCATATAACCCCCTCAAAAATTTCCCACCAAATTTATGTACTCCTTCTCTCTCTCTCTCTCTCTCTCTCTCCCAACCTCGGACCAATCAAATCATCCCGCCAATCCTCCATCGCCACGTGTCCCATCCCGAGTTCATTTATATATATATATATCTCCATATAAATAAATCCCATTACCCAGACCAACTCCCTCTAACTCTCCGCCTTCCTCATCGCCATGCCCTTCCCTCGCACTTCCTCCTGCTGCTTCTCCGCCGCCGGCAGCGGCAGCGGCAGCGGCGTGCCATCCCCACCGGCCTCCACCACCATCAACCTTACAACCTCCACGGCCTCCGACTCCAGCACCAGCTCCGACGTCCCCAGTCTAAGCAGCAACGACGACGCTGTATCCATTATCACTCTCCCCTCCCTCCCTTCTCTTCTTCTCCTTCCTCCCATCTCCTCTCTTCCCTATCTTCTCCCATCTCTGCCTCTCCTCTCTCCCTCCCTCCTCCTCCTCCCTCTCCCTCGCACTCTCCCCTTCCCACCTCTTCACCGCCTCCGATCTCTCCATCTCCATCTACGATCTTTCCTCTCTAGATCTCCTCGCCTCCTTCCCCGTCCCCTCCCATTCCGGCTCCGCCAAATCCCTCTCTTTCTCTTCCGACGGCCGCTACCTCCTATCCTCCCACCAAGACGGCCGCATCCGCCTCTGGCCAGCCTCCCCAAACCCTCGCCGCCACTCCCAGATCGCCACCCTCCCCACCCTCTCTGACCGCCTCCTCCGCCTCCCCCTCCCCAAAAACTACATCTCCATCCGCCGCCACTGCAAACGCCTCTGGATCGAGCACGCTGACGCCGTCTCCTCCCTCGCCGCCCACCAAGACCTCATCTACTCCGCCTCCTGGGACAAAACCCTCAAGATCTGGCGCTCCTCCGATCTCCGATGCCTCGAATCTATTCCCCGCCCACGAAGACGCCATCAACGCCATCGCCGTCGCCGGCGACGGTACCGTCTACACCGGCTCCGCCGACCGCCGGATCCGAGTCTGGACCAAAACCCCCGGCGAGAAACGGCACTCACTGATGGCCACGCTGGAGAAGCATCGGTCGGCGGTGAACGCCCTGGCGCTTAGCCCCGACGGCGCCGTGCTCTACTCCGGCGCTTGTGACCGTTCCATCTTGGTCTGGGAACGAGAGGACAGCGCCAACTACATGGTGGTTTCCGGCGCCCTCAGAGGCCATCAACGGGCGGTGATGAGCTTGGTGTGCGTCGGTGACGTGTTGTTCAGTGGGTCAAGTGATCGGACGGTGAGGATTTGGAGACGTGGTGGGGATGGCAAGTACGCTTGTCTCGGGGTGATGGAAGGGCATACCAGAGGTGTTAGGTCAGTGGTGGCGGTTCCGGTGCCGGCGGCGGTGGGGGAAGGGGAGGAGGAGTTCAGGGTTTGTAGTGGGAGTTTGGATGGTGAAGTTCGGATTTGGAAGGTGGGGGTTTCTTCGTTTTCCAAATCATATGATTCTTAACGCAGTGTGAAAAAGGCTTAAGAACAGACTGGTGTTTTTCTGATTTAGATGTACTTCACAGAGTGGCACTATTATTATCTTGTGATGTAAAAATTGAGAAGGAGATCAGGGGATGTGATTTTCGGGAGGATTTTTTTTTAATTTTTTTTGGGATTTATGCAAATATTGAGAATTGGTTTTTGCAATAATGATTACTTAACAAATTGGATAAATTTATGGTAATGGAAGGAGGGAGGAAAACCGAAAACCAGAATGTGGAAAAGCAAGTTTACCTCTTGCTTGCTTTGGGAGTGCATTTCTTTCTTGAATTACTTTTTGACTGATGGCTGAGAGAAGGTTTCAGTGAATAATGGCAGGTGTCCCTATGGAAGGGTGGGCTATTGTCTTGTGATTGTATTTGTTGGGTATGTTTTTGAGATATGGGAGAAGTATATATAATTCTTTTATTTCTGAAATTGTTTTATTGTATGTATTGCTTAGATGGTAATGAAATAGAAAAGATAATTACAAGGGTGTATTTGTGTATTTTAGGGTCTACATGTGCATGTATATTACCAAGTTTATAATTCATAATTGATGTAGGGAGCATTCTAAGTTTACTACTTATTATTGGTAGTTAGGGGTTGTTTCGCCTTGCATCACTCCATGTATGTGGTGGTGTGTTGCTCCAGAATATAGCCTTCTTACTCAGCTATAGTACTACTATATTCAGCTCTTCCAATTTTGAGTCTACTTTCTGACTTCATTTACTTTAATATCCATAAGGAAAGATTGTTATGGAAACATCTTTTATTTTCTTTATTTAAAAAATTAATTTCTTTTTATCAACTTTGAGAGATGTTTGGTCAAAGATGATAGGAAAAGATTAGAAGTATAAGCTTGCTTGAATGACTCGTGAATTTTTTTTCCTTACTATAATATCTTTGCACATGCCATAAATTATTGGTATAATTTCTAGATTGATCTCTTTACTTTTTTTTATTTATTTTTTGCTTTTATACTCAGAAATGCTCCCTATTAGTTCCTCTATTTTTAAAAATGACCCAACCTAATCTCTCTGTTTTTAATCTTTTCCCATATAATCCCTCTACTCTTGAAAATACATCCATTAATTGTTTCAATTTTGAGTAGAAATGACTAAATAGAATCATTTTCAAGAGTAGAGAGACTAGTTGGGAGTATTTTTTAGTAGAGGGATCAAAAGGGAAGAGAAAGAAAAAGTAGAGGAACCAATTAAAGGTATTATACCTAAATTATTTTATAATTTTATTAAACATACTTAAAGCAATACCGGTTTGCTTGAATAACTATTTAGTTTTATAGGACTCAATTATTTTTCTTACATATTTAATTGAGACTTTTACTAAAATATTGAACATATTTAAAGCAAGGCCTAAAGTAAGTATTGATTATTATATGTAAAAGATGTTCCAATTATTAAATTCATCAAGTATTATGTTAGACCAATAGACGTATATTTAAAGTTTAGATGATATAGATGTTATATTGCTTTAATGATTTTGAAAATATATTATCCAATTGTTCTAATTCAATCCTGCCATGATCTTTAATCCTCTAACCATTCTTGTTTATGAGTGAGTTTATGAGTGAGTTGGGTCTGAGAAAACATTAGTTGAAGAATTAATTTGAGATGACGGTTCTTAGTTCTTTAAGATTTTTTTATTCATATTCTTGTATAGTTTGAGTTAGTTATTTTAGTACCCATTGGTATACCACTAGCTTCTTATAGCTTCTACAATTAGGTTGTGTTTGATTGCCCTTTTTTTCTCTGGAAAAATTTTCTACAGGTCATTTTTCAGATAAATGGGCTGTTTGTTAGCCAAAATTTTCCGTGGAAAATTTTTCCACAGACTCTATCACGTGACCCTCTTTTCTCTCAAATCAGTGGAAAATTTTTCCTGCCTCCACCCTGGAAAAAGTTTTTCAGGAAAAACGTAAGGGGCTATATGAAAAGATAACGTGCGATTGAAATATTTAAAATAACTTTTCTTTTAAAAATAGATAAATTATAGAACTTGATAATATTTTAAATAAATTTATCCAGATCAGTGAACAGATCCCGTGACGTTTTGATGGTAAGATTAAATTCCACGTAGCGCTAAGATTCAATTCCACTAGCGCTGTTTATAATTTTAATAATTTTAAAAAAAATTCATGGAAAATGTGATTTTTTCCAGGGAAAATTGATGCAATCAAACAACAAATGAGATTTTTTCCATGAAAATTGTTTCATTATCCGTGGAAAATAAGAGCAATCAAACAACAAAATTTGAATTTTCCATAGAAAATTTTTGATTTTCTAGCTAGAAAATAATGTCAATCAAACAACTATTTTTTCATTTTCCAAGTAAAATTTTTCCATTGAAAAATTTCAATGGAAAAATTTTCTTTTCTAGCCATTTTCCATGTTGTCAATCAAACACAACCTTATTATTTTTATTTTTATTTCACTTCTCATATTTTTTTTCAAAGAGTAAAATCATTATATAGAGCCTAAGTGATGTGCTATTGTTGATGTTATAACTGAGATGATCTGAGTTTAAATTTCGCTAGACGCAGTGGTGGCAATAGGTCTATGATTATCGGTGTGGGCTTACAACACAAATCTTGTGTCATTGGATGAGAGTGCACGAGCTAAAAGATCAATTCCTAGCCTATACGCATGCCCCTATCGGTGTTTGTCGCATTTGTGGGAAAAAAAATTGGTACTTTCTCCATTCCAAAATACATATCGTTTTTTTAAAAAAATTATTCCAAAATATATGTCATTTTACAATATCAAGTCAATATTTATTATTTATTTTTCAATTTTATCCATCTTTAATTTTCTACTCCCTCCATTCCGAATTAGATGTCATTTTAGCCTTTTGCACAATAATTAAGAACAACAATACATTTTTTTGGGGATATGTATAATTTCAATTAAAACTAAGTTAAATGACCAAATTACCTATTTTTTTTTGGACTACAATTATATTTTTACATGATTCTCTTTATTAATTTTTCCACCTATTACATCATTGGTTTTTTCTCTTTTCAAAATACTCCAATTGAAATTACTTATTAAATATGGGTAGAATTGGAAAAAAAAAATCTTATTGATAACATAAACGACAATTATTTTGGAATTTTTCTTGCTTCTTAAAATGACATCTAATTCGGAACGGAGGGAGTAAGTTATATATATAAAGAGTAATATTTATAATCCCAAGAAAAAATATATGATTTCAAGAGATGGATAATTTAATAATTTAGTTGATTTTTACATTAAATTTTAAAAAAATTCTATGCTATCTTTAATTTTTGTACAACATCTTTAAACTAGAGTATTTTAGAATGAAAAGAATATTTACGAGCCATCAAAGTATATCTGGATAGAGTGCTACTTTATTGATTAGCGTCATACATATACTATTTCTATTACACACATTTTTTATACAACATAAAGCGAGTGGTGGCTTCATTTCCCAAATGTTCCCATCATACCATTTCATGCCACTTGGGATTTGTGGTCCCTGTTTTAATTTTTATTCTTGTTTGTTTTCTTTTTTACAACTCTTTTGGCTGCTAGTGTCCTCTGCTTCTTCTCTTGGATATACAACTAAAAATTAAAATAAATAAATCAGAGTTCATGTTGGAGCTCCTTACCAATTCAAGCAAGGTCAAGAGTGACTTTGGCATCTTCTATAAAGAGTTCTATGTATATTTTTAGAGATCCACATGCATATGGCTAATGTTTACACAATTGGTGATGGTGATTGATTTCTTTGTCACAGCCTTATTTTGTCTTTTATTAATTAGGCAATTTATAATCCTTTTTTTTTTTTAATTTTATCTAATGACATTGTGACACCTTCAAATGATCCCTAATTTAGTGCCATTATTTTTACTCATAAGATCAAAAAATATCTTATTGTATCTTTTTAGTTTACTACTTTTATGATCAACTTAATTTTTATAGGCTAGATGTAATAACTATGAGATTTTGTCTATCCTCTTTGGCCCATTTTGTCTTAGTTTAGCATTAAAAATCATATTTTTGATAACATATAGACACCATCAAGTAGATCTAGATGTATTTTTTTTTTATGGATAGTTATATATTTAAATAAATTTGTAATTTTTTTAAAATCTTGCTACCATGTTGATAATATTTTTATTTTATATTAATATAATTTAAATTGCTTTTTTTAAAAATATTATTTTCATTGTTTTACAAATCTCCTCATTTAATTTGACAGAAGATTAATATTTACAATAAAAATGAATAACATCAGATATTTTACTAAACATTAATGAAATATATGTCAAAAGCATCATTTAAACATTTTACATCAAAATACAGATATTTGTTTCATTAGAAGGAACAACAAATCTATCAACAATGAACAAACCAATGAAAGCATCATTATAATTGCAACATTGAGATGTCCTCACATAAATGACAGGGGGCCAATGAAAATTTGTTTGAATAATGAACTTGATGTGAGGTATAACCTTCATCACAAATGGCTTGTCTACCAAATTAAATTAATATTTGTATGATGATGAACTAAAAACCCTAAGTCGACTTATCCAATATTTTTTTGTATTTCTCCAATTAAAACAGATAAAAAAAGAGTAAATCATTTTTTTTTTTACTAATAGGCAATAAGCACCTTTATTTAAGGGATTGTCAAATGGGATAGACATTTACGGAAGTGCACCAATTACGATGGCTTACGGACTTCTTAAGAAAATCTCTTTGCCTTACAGTTCTAGAAAAAAAAAAAAACCTTTTTTTATAGGAAACCAACTCCCAGGTATGTGAATAATACTAATAAACAGTATTGGAGCCGAGTATACAGTGTATGAACAACATAAGAATAGTGCTGCAGGGGATGGGCTATCCAATGGTTGACATAAAACACTTACCCTATTACAAATAAATAAAAATGACCTAATTTTGAATAATATTATATACAACAACATTATAATAATCTTCATGCATATAAATAAAACGAAAGAGAGAGCATCAATACATTGATTTTTTTAAACAAATGACAACAAATTTTGGTGGTTAAAAATATCTAAGGAAATGGTAGGATTTTGTCTGCCGTGCATGTTTAGATCTTGAAAGGCATTGAAATTCAGCTACTTGAAACACACCCACTGAAATGGACATTCAAACAAATATCATCTGATGCTGGTTTTTTGTTTATGAAGTGTCATCTTCTTCCCTAATTAATAACCAGCCATTTGAACATTGAGCCACTTTTAATTATTTCAAAATGAAGGAGTTGATGAATGGGTGTCAGAATTTGATTGAATTTTTAAGTAGAGGTCTTCACTTGCCTCCTTATCAACACTCATAATATTGTATTAACGTACATTTTTTAAAAGGTCTTTGATTATTATTATAATTAGTAGTAGTAGTATTGATATTTCATTGAAGCAAGTGGGCATTGGATAATAGAGTATGGATTGATGCATGAAATTGTACTCTAAGTATTAAATCCTGATTGCAGTAGAGAATGCAATGGTGATGACTGAGATGCATTCATTTAAATGTTTGAAAAGTCTAATATGCCTGTTTGAACTCCAATAAGGACTTGGTCAAATCAAATAAGCTCTCACGAAATGTATATATCCATTTGGGGGGTTATAAGATTTTTGTTCTTCTCGGTAGGAATATCTTTGCAATTTTTTAATCAAATGTATTGCCTTTAAAATTATGTTTCCTTTATTTATTGACAAATATCATAATATATAAAAAGAATGTTATTATAAATCATGGACATATCGAATTAACTGTGCAGTTTTGCATATCGGGATAAACCTCTGCCAATTTGGTCAATAAACTGGTATTGATTTTATATAGATATGCAAATAATTATAAATTTTACAAGAGTGTATATAAAAATCCCAATTACGAGAAACAAATGCATTTACAATTTCATTCATTCATTCTTTTTTTTTTAATGAATTTAAGAGAGTGAGCTTAAGAAGGTAATTTTTTTTGTTTTCCCTTTGTTGCTCAATATTTTATTTTCACTCTATGTTAAAAATAAAATCCCATTGAACATTATAACCTTGATATTTTGAATCTATTAAAAACCATAAAAAAAATCACCTTTATAAAAATATGCTGGAACTTAAATGGCATTATACTAAAACTTTTAATTTCTTACTTTAAAAATGCTAAAAAAAACTTTTATAGAAAAAAAAACTCCTATTTTTTTTTTCTAAGTGGATAAATCACCATGAGCCAGTGACATGCACGTGTGAGTGTTGAATGCATCACACGCTCTCCCTTTGTACATAGGGAACCAATTGTAAGTGCTCTATCACAAGAGATTTATTCACCATGCTTCAGATGATATTTGAACGCGTGTTTTTTTATATAAAAAGAATTTTCCTTATCATTATACTATATTAGTGTTGGCAAACTCTTAATAAATTATTTAATAAATTTTTTTTACATTTTTATATACCATTATTTTATTATTTTATTATATAAAATGAAAATTCCATTCTCTGGTTTATTTATAACTAAATTTAAAAAATTAATTTTTAAAAAACAATCAGCATCATAAAAATTTTTATTTTTATTTTTCTTTCTTTCTTTTTTTTTTGAAAGAACCTTTTATTTTATAAAATTGTAAGATACGGTATTTTTTTAATTATATGCGCTCATAGCAATAAAAACCACTATTTTAACTCCACATTTTTCTCTTAAAATCATTTAAAAAAAAATACAATCCACCTACAAATATTGATATTAATCAACTCCACTTTTAACTTTTTAATTAACAATGCTCCCTTAATTTTTCCCATATTACTTATTTTGAAATTATTATATTAAAAAATTATTTCATATATGTATATTAAAAATTAGTTGATAATTGGTTTTCCAAAGAAAAAAATGAACTTACAATAAGGCAATGCCATTATATATATATATATATATATGTATATTAAGAATATTGATTTTAAAGAGGTTTGATTACATGTAATTACAAAGTTGTGACTTCTGTTGTTACTGACTAATCAATGCGAATGCATGTTGTCCCAATCCAGTATGGCCAGTGAATTTGAAGCAGTCATTCATTTTCACTAAGTCAAATCTTTTATTAGTATCAGTCCGAAAATTAAAGTGGTCAAATCTTTTGTAAGCATGAGTCTGAAAGTTAAATCATGTTCCCACTGATGTTTACCACTTTTTAAATTTCATTTTCTTGAACATGTGGGCATCATAGTTAAATCGATTATTTTTAAAAATGAATAAACCACTTCAATTAAATAAAAGAAACACAATATAGACAGTTCATTAGATGTGGTACAACGGCCTTAGGCCACAAACCAAAACAAAAATAACAAACAAGAGGCTGCCACCCAGCTCCAAACACCAAATGAACAGAAAAGATCTAGCATATGATCTGGTCATATGCCTCCTCGGACGTCATATCTCCACTAAGCTCGTCCGATCGCTGGCTTAAACATTCCAGATTAAGTTGCCCCTGAAATTTATTTTTGCCCGCTTCAAGAACCAACCCAGGTCCATGATCAAGCTCCAATTGATTTTGGGCCAAAGTTTGTCCCACTTCACAAAGCATTAAGGAATCATCAAAGCCAAGGCCATCAACAACTTTGGACCCTTACACCTCATCCAGCCCAACAATTAAACTAGGCCCAGCATCAACTGTTAACATGTCCACAAAATCAGCATTAAAATCACGTGCCTTATCATTAATGAGAATCTCATTAACCCGAGAACTGGCGAGCGACACCTCATCCTCGCCCCTGTGAACCTCGGTAAAAGAAGTCATGCCACGTGCCCCAGTCTTCTGCGCTTTCCCAGACCGAGACACCCAGCGCTCGACACCGCATCTCCTTGAGTTAACCACTCGAGAACCACTTTCACCCTTCCATCGAACAGTCCGTCCCCAGTCTGAGGGACCGTCGGTCCTTGACTCCTTCTCCCTCTTGTGCAACGACCGCGTTCCTTCATTGACGTGGAAGTAGAGCTCGACCATCGCCAGCGAGCCAACTTGACCACTTTGGGAGCAAGGCTCAACCACAACTTGTATCACACTAGGAGAGGTGCTGGAGCCATTGTGGGAGTGAAAGGCTTCTCCGTTGCTACCGTGGGAACAAGGCTCAACCACCACTAGAAGCTCAACCAATGGCAAATGTGTATCTCCTTCGCTGCCGTGGGAGCCAGACTTAACCACCACTAGGAGTTCAACCGTCACCGGGAGCTTAACCAATACCTGGCGAGCAATCTCGTCTCTTCCGCGGGAGCAAGGCTCAACCACCACCTGGAGCTCACCTAAAGACTCTCCCTTCTTTCATCCTGCTTCCTCTTCCCGCCTAACTAAAGTTCTTCTTCTCTCGGCTCTATCCCCGTGAGCTCTCCTCGCAAGAGGTTCCCACGGACCTGACTGTACCAACAACTTCCCTTTCTCTACAATTGGGATCTCATGAGTAAAATGGCGTACAACTTGTTGGTCGTTACAACTCTTTGGAATCTCACCACTATCTTCAGAAAGTAGCATCGAAGAGTAAAGACCAACTGGCATATACTTCAGCTGCCCATTAGAGTTTAACACAAGACACGTCCTAAGCCAAGGAGAAGGCGTGTATGAGTGTGAGCCATCCTCCTTCTCCACATTCCAGACTCCATCATCTTCCACATCCTCATCCGCCAAGCCGAATAGCCTCAACAATCCAATTTTCTTTTTAATTACTTTGAGATATACTTAAGGTTTTTAATTTAACAAAATTGATTTAAATTATACATATTAGACAACTAAATTTAGTTAGCACAAAACCATAATAGGTTTTTTCAACTTATGCATTTATTTTATTTTATTTTTTCATATTTAGTATAATGACCCTAATCATTTTATTTATCAAAATAGTTATAGAGCCACAGATGTTTTAAAACATTTGGGTTTTTATAACCTCCTTTTCAGATTTATTTTCGATTTTTTTAAACCTATTTGATTTTAAAATTTTTAAAGCAACCTGTTTGTTTTCAAAAGATTATTATGATTATTTTTAAAATGGTAAACATTTTTACATATTATTTTTCAAACATATTTACTTTTTATACGTATGCAAGCTATTTTTTTTAAAAATTATTTTTTAAATCTGTTCATTATAATTTTGAACAAATAGATTCAAAAAATAAAAATATAAATAGTCTTTAAAAAAATTCACACCCAAATAGGTCTAAGAAATAAAATTTTAAGACAAATAGGCTTTGTAAAAATGTTCAAAATTCTTTCTATTTTAAAAATAATAATTTCTTAAATATATATATATATATATATATATATTTTTTAAATTGAAAATGGAATATTTTTTTAAAAAATCAATAGTGTTATAAAATAGTGTGTTGAAAATCCCAAAAGCTTTAAAATTAGCTTTGTTTAGTAGGTGCTGACTAGGCATTTGGCAAGATAACTCTGGTTTTGATGAATAAAATGACTTTGAAGACATTGTAGCAAATATAAAGGAAAAACTAAATTAAAATATATTTATGAATCTAAAGATATTTGCTCCAATTTGAATGTACAATCATTGTTGATATTGAAGATTATCTGGATATAATTTTTCTTGAGAAAGATGGATCATTTAACTTTAATTGCTAATTAAATACTAAATTCGAAGTTGATGAGAGCCCAGTGAAAAAAAGTTTTGCATTGAGTTAAAAACAAGCATCCATAGGAAGTTAAGAACAAAAAAAAAAGCATGCATTTAGTTTGAGGAAAAGCTCTCTGAGTTACTCTCTCTTCTCCCAAACGTCTTCATCCAAATCTCGGCTTCCTTCTCCCCCACTTGCTATGGCGAGTGGGGGCGGAGTTTCAACATCAGATGCTACGACTCTTTCTACACAAGGGGAACCTTTGCTTAAGGTTTCTTCGTAGGTAGGGAGTCGTGGGCTCATGCTGTAACTAAGGAATTAAAACCTAAGGTCTTTAGCAATCAGACAGTCAATTTGAAGGAAAATTTTGAAAGGCTAAAAAATTTGGAGTATCAAAGGCTCAAACTAGATGAAGATTTCAAAATGAAGATATATGAGAAGTTGCAAACACTGTTGTATGGGAAGTTTTTGGGAAAATATGTGCCCCTGGAACAAGTCCGTTTGGCTTTATTGAATATATGGAAAGGTTATGGAAAATTCTCTATCTTCGACATGCCAAATGGCTTTTACTATATTATATATTAGTCTATGGTTAATGGTGAATTTGTTAGGGGAGAGGCTATTGATGGTTAATGGTATGGTTTTTCAATTTATGTTCTAGAAGGAGAACTTCCAATTAGTATTTAAAAAGCTTGATAAGGTAGTTATCTGAATTCAATTTGATCACCTACCCATGGAATATTGGGAGATGGTGAGTTTGGAAAATTTGGGTTCATTAATAGGCAGTATATGAAGGATTGATGATCATACTTTGAATGTACAGGTTCCATCGAAGAATGTTGGGAGAGCAAAATATTCTCAGTTGTGTGTTGAACTTGATCTCTCCAAACCTTTGCAAAGAGGAATTTAGGTTGGAGAAGGTGATGATGAGACACTAATTGTAGTCCTATATAAAAACTTCGCTCCTTTTGTTTCAGATGTGGTTTGATAGGTCATATTGTCAACTCATGTATCAATATGGTTTGCAATTTGGCTGGCGGGGTAGGAGCTTTGTCTTTGGTTGACAATCGGAAGGATGATCTATGACACATGCAATTAGATGTGATCGGACAAGGAGGTAAAGTTGTTGAGATTTCCTTTAGAATCCCTGTGATCTGAGTTAGAGTACCAAAGATGATGATTTTGGCACATGGATGGTGTTGTGCCCCCGATATAGTATGGGTCGAGGTCATGATCCAGTGGTTACCCAACAAATGCCCTTTTGCGTGTGAACCGCAAGTGCATGGGTTTGTCGAAGTAATAATACCCTGGTGAGTGGATAGTCATATCCAGAGGGAATAGTGATTAGAAACACAAATATTGCTATATAACTAGAATAAAGATGAATCGATGGTGGTGTGAACAAAATCAATAAAAATAGGAATAAAGAATGAAGGAGGCGTAAATAAAAGATAGGAGAGGCAATGGACAGAAATTGGGGCACACGGACATTGCTCACCCTAGGACTATTGTTTCAAGTGCAAGACCAACCATTATGTTTCTCAACTAATACTTAATGAGTCGTGGAAATCCTAAAACACAAGGTCCCAAACTTAAGGTCAACTGCGACTAACCCTACACTATGCCCCGACAAAGATATTGCTCAGTCTCGACGCCTTACACTATGCAAGGTTGCATAAATCTCGGAGGGCTGCAAGTGATAAACCCTATTCCCTTATGTAGATATAATCCTTTGGTCGAGGCGAAATACCCCTAGTCACAATTAAGCCCCAGATACTAAGGATTACTTCAATGCTTCACTCTGCTGCTCACGCAATTAATCCCTAGCGGAGTTCGTCCCTTAACACTTCACTCTATTGTGACCGTAAAAAACTCTTCGAACCTGGAGGTAGGATAAATCACACTGGAAGGGAAAGGGGACGTTTTGCTACCTCTCGACTCAGCCTCTCAACCCTCTCCAATCTAGTATTGTCTAATCCTCATGGTGTGTCACTCATCCACAAAGGTTACCAAGATGGATTCTCAACCCTAGTGTCACTCTACGGAAAATCAACTCAACAAGCATTCAGGATTAGAACTCAATTAAAGACATCAATTAAAAAAGCATAATAAAAGGTCAATGAAAGAATAACATCATAAGGGTTTACAAGCCCAAGCACCCTCCAGGGGTTTAGCTCTCCATGGAGCAAAATACAATTAATAATGAAATCAAAAGTAAAGATATGCAATCCATAGGTAAAACCCCTTGGTGTATGTGTCGATGGTCCTGTGGAGTAGCCGTGTCTTCTCCAAAAGTTCCCTCGTCAAGCCTAGAGCACACCTCGCCGAATAGGTGCTGACGAAAGCTCCCCCAGTAACTATCTTCAGAAAGAGTGCGGTATTGAAGGCCGTAGAACCACTCCAAAAACCTAGCCAAAGCCCCTCTAAACCCTAGCCGCGAGAGCCTCCGAAGATGGTGAAGAGATGGGTAAAAGATGGGAAAAGGATCCCCCAATCGGGCTGAGATCGCGGCTGCCCCTCCACTTTGCATGTTCACTCGAGCACAACGGAGGTTGGCACACACTCACATGTCTTTGAGCACGACTTGTGTCTTTACATTTGTTCACATCAAGATTTCATCAACAACATGCATTCACGACCTACTTCGGCTTCTTTCTTCCATACTTGTCTCCACAATCCTACATACACAAAAGTAACACAAATACACATGTATGAACGATAAAATCTGAGAAAAGTAATGCTCAATGTAAGAAAAGAATACTCCGTATTACTAATACACAAGCACTTATCAAGCTCTCCCACACTTAAGCTTTTGTTTGTCCTCAAGCAAAAATAAAACATTGAAGCATAGAAGAAGGAAATATTGAAGTTGCTTAGCCTTAGGTTCACTAAAAGTGTGCAAAAGAAGCATTCTACAAGTAAGGGATATTTCAACACCAAATACAAAAAATTAATGCTCTAGCTAAAAACTCGAATAAAAAAGGACAACAAACCCAAAATCGTGTAAGTGTGTGTAAACTCACTCAATTCAACCCAACGTATACTTCTCAAAGTTCTAAGTATAAAGGATTTATTTATTTACAAAACAAATCAAAAAGACGTTAGTAGCTTCACACATCCTCTTAGGTAGTCCTTTCCAAAGCGGCCGCTAAGGTGGCTTTCATATTTTTGAGGTGGTAGCTCTTTCTACCGGGTTTGTAGCTTTCACTCATCCCATGAGAAAGCTCTTTCTCTAATTATGGCATAACTAGTATTTGACTTATGAGAGTAGCTTCATACTTCATAGGCGGTAGCTCTTTCCACCCCAATACACAACCAAAACAAGTACATATTTTTTTTAGCAAAAATTAACACAAGAAACAAAACTAACTAGTCTTTCAAACATCGGATTTGAGTTTCCAGAAAGGTTTAATGAGTGAGTAGTGCAACAAGTGTCAATCGGGAAAAAATTCCTAAAAAATCAAGTAAAAAGTAGAGCATGTGAGCATTCAATGTTAAAAATTCTCCTTAACTTAAGAATACAACCATTACAACTAAGATGAACCGCCATTGGCTACGTGAATATTTTCAGTCAAAACTTATGGAAAGAACATGTGTAATGTGAACTCGCCCCCACACTTAAGATGTACATTGCCCTCAATGTATGCATGCAAGTACAATAAAAAGTATAACAATCAAGATCATATGTGAAGGTGGGCAATTGAAACAATACTCCCTTAAACTCCTAATTGTACGTTTGATGGAGCTAAATTCTTTGAGAATTGAGTTCCAATGGGTTGTGGAGCATACACGGCCATGTGAAAATCACATTGACCGTGTCTATAACTAGTCCTCAATTTCCATACTCACAAGACTATCTGCACGTATACACAGGGGGTTCAGTGAAGCTCAACAAAAACAAAATCAAACTCGAGTATATAATGATAAAGCAATGAAACACAACTCGACACAACGAAAAATAAAAAATAAATTCAGAAGGAAAATCCTTTCTAAGTGATACAAATCCAAGATAGAATGCTGAAATGAAATACGAAAAATAAAAAACGAAGAAAAGTAAATAAGCCTCAAGTGTCGGTGTCATGCTCAGTTATCGCTACTGCTGGTGCTATTGGTGAAGTAGGTGGATCAATCAGCGCTGCTGGAACTGGTGATAGTGGTGCCGGTGATGATGGAGGGGTCGGTGAGGATCTCGGCCACATGATGAATGGTGAGGTTACATCTCGCTCTAATAATTGCTGTAAGATGTCGAGATGGGCCATCACCTTAGTATGGTTCACAGCTTGTGTGGCGTGAACCTCGGCCAAATCACTCTACAGCACCCCTACAGCGCTCTCGATCCTATCAAATCGATCATGGGCTCGAGGCGGAGAAAGTATCCGGACTAGTGATGGCTCCTGTACTGTAGGAGGTGCCTCTGCATGTACCCGCTCTGTCTGCGGCTCAAGCACTGGCTGTGACCCCTCCACTGCGTCATCCTCGGCTGTCTCTAGGGCAGGCGTAATCAGTACATAAACTCCCGGTCTGTGTCTACACATCATCCCCATCAGTCTCATAGTGTCTAGGCCTAGAGGAGAGGGAATGATCGCCTTCTCAGCCTCATGAATGGCGTCCATCAAACCCATGCCCATGACGAGTCTGGTAATGTATGGGCCTGAGAAAATCACCGCCAATTTGACATAGTGGCTCTGGTGGTGCAGATACTAGGCTAGTATATGCCCCAAATGAATCGGCTGACGCTGCACGATCGAATACAGATATAATAACTCTTGCCGGCTCAGAACTCTAGTACTGTCACCACGGCCATTCACCGACCTGCTTAAAATGCCGTGCAAGTAAAGATAGGCAGGTTGGGAAAGGCACGTGGCCTTAGACACCCCTGGCTCGTACTGTCCCTGGCCGCATAATGTGCTGTATGCTCTCTGAGGAGTCAAGCTACCTAGATAATCGGTCGGTAGTCGATCATACTCCTCAGTGCCCGTGAAAATCTCGTCATATAGTCCCAACCGGATCGAAAATTGTGTGACACTCATACTATAGTGATGCCCAAACACTCTAAACTGTACGGTGTCAACACTATCAAAACTAGAATATGACCGGTCGAACTCAAACGACGCCAATACGTCTAGCGTCAATGTAAGGATAGCTAGCTCCCTGATCGATAGCAACTGCCGCCAACTACCCACTACATAATCGCCTCGACCTCATCAGCTAAATCATCTCCCTGCTGTATCTCTCTTAGTGCACTGGTGTCTGGGAACCGAGATTGCCCAATCTTTAGCTTCGACAACCTCTCAAATTGGACTTGGTGCTTAGGAATAACGAGTCCCATACTCTCTAGCTCAGGGGATGGCTCACGCAGACGCTTACCGGCTTGCTTCTTTGTCTTGGGGGTCCATGTCTGCAAGATTTGAAAAGAAAATGAATCAAAAACACTCACAGAATCAATACTGCAAAAATTCACACGACCGTGTGGAAATTCCACATGCCCGTGTGGATCCACGGGGCGTGAAAACCGCACGACCACTATGCCAAAATCCACAAAATACATCGAAATTTCTCTTTAAAACCACTCTAATGCATGCATCAACCATTTAATTCTCAAAACAGAGCAACATTCACTAGTTTAAACCAAATAAATCAAGATTGGCTGAAGTAAAGGAGAAAGAGGGTTTACCAATGAAATGAGAGTGAAAACCTTGAAATCGGCCCAGAAAACACCCTAAAATCCCTTCAACTAGACGACAACAAGGTCGGGAAAGCAAACAATGTGTTCTCTGAGTGTTTGGGAGTATGAAAATGAAAAGGCGAACAAAATTTATAAAGAATAATAGCGGCCTTTTGAATTCTGTACATCCACACGGCCGTGTGGAAATTACCCACGCCCAAGTGACTCCACAGGGGAGCTTCACAGGGGCACTCACACGCCCCTGTGTGCTCTCAAGATAGCACACTTTTCCTCTGAACGCATCCACACAAGCGTGTGAAAATTCCCCACGCCCGTGTGCTCAACCCACAAGGGCACCCACATGCCCCTGTGGCTTCTCTATCCACCCGAGAAATTTCTCTAAGTGTTTCACACGCCCGTGTGGAAATTCCACATGGCCGTGGATCTTCACAAGGGCCACTCACAGGGGTACTCACACGCCCCTGTGTCTTCTCAGGATGGATGAGAACTTCTCTGCAGAGTTTCACATGGGCGTGTGGAAATTACCCACGTCCTTGTGTAATTCACAAGGTCATCCACAAGAGTAGACACACACCCTTGTGTTTTCTCAGGATAGAGATCTGAACTCTGTAAAGAAATACACGCCCGTGTGGAAAATTACCTACGGGCGTGTGACCGTCACAAGATCATTTTAAGGGGCATTCACACACCCCTGTGTCTTCTCGGGATGGAGAAGTTGGGCTCTGAATGGAAACACATGCCCGTGTGAAAATTCCACATGGCCGTGTGTCTTCTCTGGATGACTTAGAAAAATTACAGACCCTGCAGAAAATTTCTGCACATTTACACATACTCAGAGCCTGCCTACATTATGAACAACTGACTAGAGAATGATGCAAAACATACTCAAATGACCAAGAACTTCTCCAATCACAATTAAGCACATGAAAATACCAATGATCCATGAGAAAACCACAAAAAAAGCATGTAAAAAATTACGACACCAACACTCAAGCTCTTATTCATGGAAGTAGTAAACTAAAACCTAGAAACAGTAAAGATTTGGGTTGCCTCCCAAGAAGCGCTTGTTTAATGTCACTAAGCTTGATGTACCTCTTCATACCTCATGGGGGCTCATAGATGAAGGTTTCCCTCTTACCCATAAGCTGAAAGCATGATGAATATAATCTTTTGAAGATAGAGGGAAAGTTATCGAGTTTGTTACCGCAAAAGGGTTCGTCACCCTTACTCCATTCTTGCATATCCCCATTAACCTTGAGGTCGTTTCTTGTGACGTCTCCTTGCACGTTTCATCTTTTGGATAATCTTCTTCATGATCCCCGGGGTAGGTTGCACCTTATCCTTTAGACCAAGTGTCATGATGTTTTCATCTCTGCCTCTTGGTCTAGCAACCCCTCATACGGGTCCAGACACATCATTTCCTACACATATTCATCTATTAGTTCATCGGTAGTGTCAAGAAAGTAGAGAATATCATCAAAGTCTATAGACTGTCTCATGGCTTCGGTGAGGCGATATGTAAGCTTGTCATCCCCTAACTCAGAAAGTCAACTCCCCGCCATCCATGTCGATAAGAGCCTTGGAAGTATGCAAGAACGACCTCCCAAGTATCAATGGGACATCGACATCCTCATCAACATCCAGCACTACAAAGTCCACAGGAAATATGTACTTGTCAACTTTCATAAGTACGTCATCGATGATGCCCCTCGGATGTCTCACCTTTCGGTCCGCCAATTGAAGTGTCATTCGAGTGGGCCTAGGCTCTCCCAAGACTAGCTTTTGAAAGAACGATTAGGGCATGACATTGATGCTAGCCTCTGAATCTGCCAATGCCTTCTGTTCACCCAAATTACCAATGTTGCACGGAATGATGAAGCTTCCAGGGTCTTTCTTCTTGTTCGACATATTCTTTTGCAACATTGCCAAACATGAAGCATCTAGAATCACAGACGCACTCTTCTCCAACTTCCTTTTGTTGGTCAAGAGGTCCTTGAGAAACTTTGCATAGTGAAGCATTTGAGACAACGCCTCTACAAATGGAATGTTGATGTGTAAGTGCTTGAATAGACCCAAAAACTTCTTGTATTGATCATCATTTTGGTCGTTCTTCAATCTTGAATGATAAGGGATTCTAGGCTTGTAAGGTGGGGATACCACCTCATTCTCTTTGGCTCTCTCCTCAACCTCCACAACCTCGGGTACTTCAACATTGGTCTTCTCACTCAGAAGCCTACCCTCAACCTCACTACCACTTCTCAAAGTGATTGCCTTCACATGTTCTTTCGGATTAGTTTCAGTGTTACTAGGCAAGCTTCCTTGAGGTTTCTCCGATAATGACTTTGCAATTTGCCCCATTTGATTCTCTAAATTGTGCAATGAAGTGGTGTGGTTGCGAAGTGTAGGTTCGACAGACTGAAACCTTGTATCCGACGATTGGATGAACTTGGTCAAAGCTTTCTCTAGATTGGTCATCCGGGTTTACAAACCTGAAACTCGATTCTCCATGTTTGGGGCTTGTTTTTGTTGTTGGAAACCCGGTGGTGTCATGGCCTTTTGTTTCCCTTGACTATTCCATGAAAGATTCGGGTGGCTCTTCCAACCCGGATTGTAGGTGTTGCTATATGGATTGCCTTGGCTTCTCATTGCATTACCCACAAAATCTACTTGTTCTACCGAGGATGTACCACCAAATAGAAATCGGGTAATCGGATGAAGCATGTTCTCCCCACACCCAGTGCAACTAGTCAAGGCTGCCACTCTAGGAGAAGTTAGAGTATCTAACTTCTTGCTCAATGACTCTACCTAGGCCGCCAATGAAGTAAATGCATCGATCTCATGAAGTCTGGCTAATTTTTTTCTCTCTCTTGTGTTCCACTGATAACTGTTCATGGTTATTTCTTCAATGAGATGTCGGGCTTCTTTATGGTTCTTGCTTCCTAAGATACCTCTTGCTGCAGCATCAAGTAATTGTCTTGTGCTCGGGTTCAACCCATTATAGAATGTATGAATGATCATCCACTCGGGGAACTCATGTTGAGAACATTTTCGTAGGAGCTCCTTGAACCTATCCCATGTCTCAAAAAGAGTCTCCAATTCTGTTTGCACAAAGGAGAAAATTTCATTCTTGAGCTTTGCAGATTTTCCAGGAGGAAAATATCGGGCAAGAAAAGCTTTTACCATCTCCTCCCAAGTAGTAATCGATGCTCTAGGTAATGAATGCAACCACTGCTTTGCGCTCCCCTTCAAGGAAAATGGGAAGGCCCTCAATCTGATAGTATCATCCGTAACTCCATTAATCTTAAGCATGTCGCACACTTCCAAGAAGTTCTCGATGTGGTTGTTCAGATCCGCATCAGGCAAACCATTAAACTGTGCCGACTGCTATATCATCTAGATGAGTGCTGGTTTTAGCTCAAAGTTCTGAGCTATAATCGGTGGTCACACAATACTACACTATGTGCCCAGAACTATGGGTCTGGCATAATCTGATAGTGTCCTCTGCTGTTCATTCTGCTCCGCCATATTTTTTTACCCTTCACCTTCTACCTCAGCTTGATTTGACTATTCTTGCACAGATTCTTTTCCCCTTCTTTAAAGTGTTCGTTCAAGTTCAAGATCTCCTTCAACCAATATCGAAGGGTTCCCTAGGGTTATAATTTGGAGCTGCAACCAAAGAAAGAAAATCAAATCAGAATGATGGAAGAATAAGAAAGTGTGAAATAGAATAAATGGTGAATAACTAAAATAGGAAAGTGCAAAGTATTTCTAAAATGCCTATTCCGCGGCAATGGTGCCAAAAACTTGACAAACGGCCTTTTGCGTGTGAACCGCAAGTGCACGGGTTTGTCGAAGTAATAATACCCTGGTGAGTGGGTAGTCGTATCAACAGAGAATAGTGATTAGAAACACAAAGATTGCTATTTAACTAGAATAAAGATGAATCGATGGTGGTGTGAACAAAATCAATGAAAATAGAAATAAGAAAAGAAGAAGGAGGCATAAATAAAAGATAGGAGAGGCAATCGACAGAAATTGTGGCACTCGGATATTGCTCACCCTAGGACTATTGTTTCAAGTGCAAAACCAACCATTATGTTTCTCAACTTATACTTAATGAGTCGTGAAAATCCTAAGGTCAACTGTGACTAACCCTACACTATGCCCGGGCAGAGAAATCGCTCAGTCTCGACGCCTCACACTGTGAATTTTGCATAAAGCTCGAGGGGCTCCAAGTAATAAACCCTATTCCCTTATGTAGATATAACCCTTTGGTTTAGGCGAAAGACCCCTAGTCACAATTAAGCCCCAGATACTAAGGATTACTTCAACGCTTCACTCTGTTATGACCGTAAAAAACTCTTGGAACGTGGAGGTAGGACAAATCACACCAGAAAAGAAAGGGGACGTTTTGTTACCTCTCGCTCAGCCTCTCAACCCTCTCCAATCTAGCATTGTCTAATTCTCATGGTGTGTTACTCATCCACAAAGGTTACCAAGATGGATTCTCAACCCTAGTGTCACTCTACGAAAAATCAAATTAATAAGCATTCAGGATTGGAACTCAATTAAAAAGCATCAATTAAAAAAAGCATAATAAAAGGTTAATGAAACAATAGCCTCCTAGGGTTTACAAGCCCAAGCACCCTCCAGGGGTTTAGCTCTCCATGGAGCAAAAAACAATCAATAATGAAATCGAAAGTAAAGATATCCAATCCATAGGTAAAACCCCCTTGGTGTCTATGTCGGTGGTCCTGTGGAGTAGCCGCGTCTTCTCCAAAAGTTTCCTCATCAAGCCTAGGGCAGACCTCGCCGAATCGGTGCCAACAAAAGCTTCCCCAATAACTATCTTCAGAAGGAATGTGGTGTTGAAGGCCGTAGAACCACTCCAAAAACCTAGCCAAAGCCCTTCTAAACCCTAGCTGCGAGCGCCTCCAAAGATGGCGAAGAGATGGGCAAAAGATAAGAAAAGGATCTTAAAATCGAGCTGAAATTACGGCTTTAAATAGGCTGGGATCGGGCATCCACAAGGGTGTGTGGAATCTCCACACACCCGTGTGAATCTGCAGGAATTGATTTTCTGCTACATGTGAACAGTGACTGCTACAATAACTTTGCTACAGTGATTATGTACAAGTATCTGCTATGGTACTCAGCCAAAATACTCCCGAATCCACACTTTTCATCAAGGTCACATGAATGGGCACACATTCATGCGATAGATCACGTTGCTTCTTCAACAAAATCACATTTGACGACAATCTTGCTAGCTTTGCATAAGTCAGAACACATGAGTGTGACTGCCTTTGTGCCACTCCACTTTGCATGTTCACTTGAGCACAACGGAGGTTGGCACACACTCACGTGTCTTTGAGCACGACTTGTGTCTTAACGTTTGTTCACTTCAAGATTTCATCAACAATATGCATTAACGACCTACTTTGGATTCTTTCTTCCATACTTGTCTCCACAACCCTACATGTACAAAAGTAACACAAATACACATGTATGAGTGATAAAATCTTAGAAAAATAATGCTCATTGTTAGAAAAGAATACTTCGTATTACTAATACACAAGCACTTATCACTACCCCACGGAAATAGAAAAGTGCTTCATCAGGTGGCCATCCCATGCGTGGTGGACATGGAGGATCTAATGGAGATAGAGGTGGAATGTCTCAGCATCGACATCCCATGTGACACAAAGAATCATTGATGTATTCAGAGTTTCCAGTCTTAATGCATAACCCTAATAGGGATTTGATGGAAATCCAACCATCACATCGTAACGATGAGCTACCTTCTTCCATGCTTTCCAAGTAACACCTCCCTTTCGATCTACCTAATTCTACCTCATGTCTTCAACAATTGCCTAATCTGACTCTTAAATCCCCAAAGGAGGCCAACAACCAGCTAGAACCTCTACAACCTATGCCACATCTTATTACCTCCTTACACAGGTGCCAGGAGGCCCAAAGTCACAATGGGAATTTCCCTTATGATCAGATTTTGAAGAAGGATGCTCATGCTCCTTTGGTGGATAGAGTGTCCCAAGCACTTATTCCTAGCATTCATGATCATAGGAGAGGTGATCTAGCCATGGATGGTGAGGAACAAGTCCAGGAGAAGTGTACTACTCTTGATGAAGACATGCCCCTTGTACAGCTACTGACAAATGCTAAGTAGGAGGCTTTAGCTTGACCAAGTAAAATGAAGGCATGCACATGTTCTAAGAAAGGATGTGTGATCGATCCTAACAACAATGTTTGATTTTTATTATTTAAGATCAAGTTTTTTCATTTCTTGTTTCTCTGATTTTCGTTATGAATTCTATTAAGCTTCTTTGTTGTAATTGTGAGGGGCCCTCGAATCCCAAAATGATTAACAGGATCAAAGGGCTCATGAGGAAGATGCAACCTGATCTAGTGTGATTTGCCAAAACCAAGACAAATGATAATAGAGTAGCCCGTTTTTGTAAACAATTTGCCAAATCATGGGAGTGGGCTGCCATCCCAGCCAAGGTACATCTAGCGGCATTATTACTCTTTGGAAACAGGAAATTGGTAAGGTTACATCTATTACTTAATCTCGTTTTTCCTTGCATCTTGTAATCTCTGGTGGTAAGCCTAAGGAATAGATTTACTCCGTGATTTATAATTCCCAAAATATTCATTCCCAAAATTTTTTATGGCATGACCTTTTTGCTATCTCTATGCTTAATTTGATGTGGATTTTATAGAGTGATTTTAACATGATTTTAAATTCTGATGAGCATAGGGGTGGTAATTTTGATCATTATTTAGTTAAATCTAAATATTTCAATGATCTTTGATAAGTGCTTGTGTGATAAGAATGCGAAGTATTCTTTCCTTATGATGAGCATTACTTTTATCAGGTTTTAGCGCTAATATGTGTGCATTTATGTTACTTTCATGCATATAGGGTTGTGAAGCCGAATGTTAGAGAAAGAAGCCAATGTAGATCGTGAATGCACCATTTGGAGAAAATCTTGAGAAGGATCAAATGCGAAGACATAAGTTGGGTTTAAGATGTGAGAATGTGTGCCAACCTCCTCATATTCAAGTTAGCACAATGATTTGGAGGGACACAAAGGCAGTCACATTCAAGTATTCTGGCTTGTGCATGTATAGCAAGATCTCCACCAATGTAGCCATTTATTGAAGAAGCAAAGCGATTTACGACGTAAACTTGTGCCCGTTTACGTTAACTCAAAGAGAACATGGATTCGGGAGTATTTTGGGCCGATACTGTAGCAATTCAATGTAGTAGGTACTATTCACAGTCGGCCGAGAAAAGTGATTTCCAGAGAATCCACACGGGCGTGTGGAAATTCCACACGCCCGTGCGTTAATTCCACACGCCCGTGCGTTAATTCCACAGGCCCGTGAGGTGAATCCACAGGGGCGTGTGGATTCGTTATTCTAGACCTATTTAAGGCCTATTTCAGCCCCAATTTCAGCATTCTTTTCTCCATCTTTTCCCCAACTTTGAAGAGGGAGTTGGCTAGGGTTTTGAGAGGTATTGGCAAGGGTTTTAGAGTGGTTCTATGATTTTGACATCGCGCTCCACTTGGAAGAAGGTTATTGGGGGAGCTTTCATAGGTACCGATCCGGCGAGGTGTGCCCTAGGACAGACAAGGGGACCTTTGGAGGAGACGAGGCCACTCCACAAGACCATCAAAATGACTACCGAGGGAATTTTTTTTTTCTATGGATTACTTGTTTTTACATTCGATTTCATTGTTGATTGTAACTAGCTCCATGGAGAGCTAAACCCCCTAGTGGGTACTTGGATTTGTTAACCATAGGATGTATTTGTTTCATTAACCCTTCTATTATGCTTTCATTAATTGATGTTTTATTTGAGTTCCAATCTTGAATGCTTGATTGATTGAATCCTCCCTTAGAGTGACACTAGGGTTGAGAGTTCATATCGGTAACCCTTGTGAGTGAGTAACACACCACGAGGGTTAGACAAAGCTAGATTGAAGAGGGCCGAGATGGTGAGTCGAGAGGTAGTGGAGCGTCCCCTTTCCCCTCCGATGTGATTTATCCTACCTCCATTTCCTTGAGTTCTTTGCGGTTATTGTAGAGTGAATGTGCTAAGGGATGACCTTCCGCTGGGGCTTAGTTGCAGAGGCAACGGAGTGAAGCGTTGAAGTGATTTTAGTACCTAGGGCTTAATTGTGAATAGGAACCTCTCACCTGGACCAAAGGGTTAGACCTATATCTAGGAAGAGGGTTTATCACTTGGAATCCCTAAAACTCCATGCGATTCTATCCGAGTGAGAGGTGTTGAGATTGTTCGATTTCTCCTCCTGGACATGGTATAGAGTTAGTCATGGTTGACCTTAGATTTTGGACCGTGTATTGAAGGATTTCAATGACTCATTAATGCATTAATTAGGAAGCATAATAGTTGGTTCTGTACTTGAAACAATTGTCCTAGACGGAACAATATCCGAGTCCCCCATTTATATCGATTGCCTTATCTCTCAATTTTATTGTGCCTCTCGTTCTTATTTCTTTTATCTCTTTTTATATAAATCTCATTCATCATACCATCGATTTATTCTCATCATAGTTAGATAGCAATCATTGTGTTTCTATTCACTATTCCCTGTGGATACGATACCCACTCACCTGGGATTTATTACTTCGACACCCGTGCACTTGCGGTTTACACACATATTCGGTCGGGTCAAGTTTTTGGCGCCGTTGCCGGGGAATAGGCGTTTTAGAAGCACTTTGCACTTTTCTATTTTAGCTATTTATTATTCATTCTATTTCACACTTTCTTATTCTTCCATCATTCTCATTTTTTTTCTTTTGTCATGTCTTACTTTTTCTTGCAAAAAGCTTAAATGATGACTGATCCGCTCATTGCTCTGTATTCTCGAGTTGAAGCTCTGAGTGAACAAGTTGATAGAATTATTGCTTCACAACAACAAAGAATTCCTTGTTGCAACACAAATCATCCAATTGAAAAGGGTTACCCAAACTTCTTGTGGAATAGTGATGGACAATATTGGAAAGCTAATCTATCTAAATCTACTATTTATTTTCCTAGTTGACTAAACAAAAGGATTAGGATTGCAATTGAGAATAATCTTGAAATGAAGATGGGGACTACTCCTTTAAATACCTGGGTGTTCTAATATCTCCTAAAAGACTATCTATCCATCATTGTCAAACTTTAGTAGAGAGAACCAATCATAGTGTTAACTCTTGAAATTATTCCTTTTTATCTCTTGCTGGCAAGGCAGTGCTTGCTAATAGTTCCTTAACCCTATCCCTGACTTAGTTCTTGACATGATTTCCAAATTATCTAGAAAATTTCTTGTGGGGTCATGGCATTGCTGGTTGTAGTTTTCATTTTATGAACTGGAACGCTACTACACTTCAAAGACTGAGTAAGGATTGAGAATTAGAGACTTGAGTGGTGCTAAAATAGCTTTAATGACTAAAAATGTCTTTTTCATTCTTAATCATGAGGGGAAGCATTGGGTGCAAAATTATTCATTTTAAATATGGTGGTTTCAATGTTTGATACAAACTAGATCTTGAGAAGGTCTCATGGTTTTACCGCATCCTTTATAAAACTGTTGATTCCATTGGAACAAATTTATGGATTAATATTTGTAACCTAAACATTACCAGCTTTCTCAAGGACCTTTGGATTTAACATCCCTATTTCTAAAAAAACTCACTTTTGTGAATATGGACCTTTATGTTGAAGCCTTAAACATTTATGATTGCTTGATCGAAAGTGTTTTAGATCATTCTGAGATAGAGAACTGGTTTGGAAACCCTCTTGATTAGAGCTAGTTGAATAAAATGACCTTTGACTTTGACTAAACCAATCAATTAGTTTGGATGCCTAATAGCTCTCTTTTTGAAAATTGTGAGTTCTGTTTATAACCACCACAACCAAGATTCTTATCCTATGTGGGCTAATTGGAGATGGTGGCATATTTTGTGGAGGTTGCAAGTAGCTCCATGGGCTAAAACCTTCCTTTGGAGACTATTCCATGGAAGAATCAATACATTTGAATATCTTTATAACATCAACATTGGTCCCTAGATGCAATGTCCATTCTGTGGTCTCGATAAGGAAAATATGGAGCATATCCTGTACAGCTGTAATTTCTCTAGAAGGTGCTTGCTCCTCATCGCTGACCCTATATGTATTAATTGTCATGACTTTGGTAATCCGGTGGAGGGCCAATGGCTTACTTAGGAAGCGAGGGTGGAAAGAGATGTCAAACAATTTTTTAGAGACTTGATGGCAACTTGTATCTAGAATATCTGAATGGCCAAATGTGACTTGGTGTTCAATAGTAAACGAGTTCAACTAGATCAAATCCTTCAATAGGCTCTTCAAATACTACTCATTATCAGTGGAGTCTAAAAACCATATTAGGGAGTATTTTAGAAACCCTTTCTCTAAGCATTCAATTAATATCATGTCTGACACACCTTGAAATACTAACGAGCCCCTTTGTAGTGTAGGCTTTGTTGCCGTTTATGGAATAACCAACATCAATTTTGCAAGATCTTCATATGTTGTTGCTAAATCTAGTCTTCAAGCAGAACTGATCGCCATAAGAGTTGCCTTTGAGCAATGCAAAGATAAGAAATTAGACACCGAAAGCCTTTACAGTGATTGTATAGCTGCTCTGAACCTCATTTAAAACAATGACCCATGTTGCAATTGGAGATATAGGAGTGAAGTCCAAGTTATTCATAGTGTCCTCAACAGTTACCTGACGATGTATTTGGTAAACTATCCCTAAGAGCTCAATTACCTTGCCGACACTTTGGCTGACCACGGTAAAAGAAACCTAGGATTGTCTTTGTTTCATTAGGGAAATAAAAGACATATATGGCTTGAAGAGGTTACTGTTGGAAGCGAGATTTTTTTTTGAGATGTTTGTTCATCTCTTTGTTTTTTTCACCTAGTTTAGCAGAACTTGTGAAAAAAAAATGCTGTTGATTATTCCAATTAGGTAAACTTGTTTGGAAAATAGAGTAAACTTGGACCATGGGTTGTAGTCTTAGAAGGGGGGAAAGATGGGTGATATTGAGGTAGCTTTTAACCATATTAATAACATACTAATATATAAAAAGATGAACAATCATTCAGTACGACAAACTCCTATATCTGGATAAGTTGATGAACACACCATTACATCTCAATATTTGACCAAGATTTTTAGAATCGGACCTGACTACCAGAAAATGATCAGGGGTTAGGGATCGAAAGGTTCAACCTAGTTGAAGGGGGGAAAAGATGGGGTGATGTGGAGGCAACCGTTAAGTGTATTAATGCCATAATAATATATTAAAAGAGAAATAATCACTAGCTAGGGAAAATTCCCATGCTCTGATGGGTTGATAAACACACCACGGCACCTCCACATTTGACCAAGATTTTCAAAACAGAACCTAGCTTTAACCTGAAAAAAATCAAGAGTTAGGGGTCAAGTTGTTCAACCGGGTAGAACCGGGGTAGAATAAGGGTCAATAATTTTATTTAAAATAAATTATATTTCAATTACATATGATTAAAAAATTTAGATATTTAACAATAAAAAGATAAAAACATGACTTTTAAAGTTTTAAGCAATTTGCTACATATTCAAGTATACCAAGTAACATAAACATGAAATAAACAACTAAAAAAAATCCATAATTGAGGAATATAAAAATGTTCACATCTCCATAAAATATAGCATAAACATGAAATACACAAAAAAAAATCCTTATATTTTATGAACTTTGATCCATATCATGATTGGCATAATTAAGTGTGTCTGCTAATTCTAAGTCTTCCTAATCATTACTTGCATTACTGACTTCACGAAATGACTCTAAATTCACTTATTGATCAACAATGCCATCTAGTGGAAGAAATAGAAATAGAAATATTAATTTTATAAAGCTTTTTTTTTGTTATAAATTGTATTTGATATGCCAGAAACTTATCACCAACCTTGAGTATGAACAAAACCAAGTATTAAAATAGCATCATTCACATATATTGCTTGTTCGATCTCATCTTAATTAAGTTCGGGAGGAGATGGCTCTTCTTCTTACATTACCCAAAAATCCATCTCATCAATGTGCTCATAATCACTTAGACATAATTCCTCTTCTTACAATGATGCCTAAACAAAAATATGTCGAAATAATAATTACATATTAACAATAATAACTACTTAAATTGAATAGTAATTATTTTTAGTATAAGTACTCCACAAAGTTAATATAGATACCTACACTTCAAACATAAATTATATGATGCAAAGACAGTTAATATAGACAACAATGCCTTTTCTATCCCATTTAAGAGACCATGCATAATTTCTAAAGTATCAATAAATGGTTCATTATCATACCTGAAATGTGGATTCAAAAAGTATGTTGAATAAATATCATGACTAAAATGCTTTCCTCATTTGTTTTCAATGATTTATATATAGAATGCACAACTCTTTTTTTTTAATTTCCTATAGTAGTCATTATTCCCTTTTAAATCCTAGTCATGCCTTCATAAACATAATTGAGTGAAGGAGTTCCATTATCAACAATATGCAAAAGCTTGGTAATAAAGTTGCAATCTTCACCATAAGAAAACCATCATCCCAAAATTTATTATCTAAAATAATATCATTAACAACTTTTCCTATGGTACTTCTAGATAATCTATTGTCTCTGTAATGCTTGCTTGTCACTAAAGCTGGCAAGTTATGTGAACGCTCATGAATGTTCTTCAAAATAATAAAGACAATGGCAAAGCTAGTCACACCTGGGAGTACAATTATTTCTTTCCAAACATCTCTTTTCTCAACCAAGACAATAGGAAAATATTGTTATAGAAAACAATAGTCATCTTCGAAGCACAATTTGCAAGCTCGACCACATGAGGCATTTTGCCAATGTCTTCCAACAATAAATTTAGGCAATGGGTAGCACAAGGAGACCAATAAATGTGTTCATACTTCTCTTGCAACAATTTTCTAGCTTTCAAATAGTTACTTGCATTATCGAGTAAAGGTACAACCCATTTAACAATTTCTTTAAACAAATTACACAAATTTGAGACATCCTTGATAATATCTGATGCACCGGTAAATGTTATTCTAGCAATAAAGTACATTTGAAAATTAATCAAAGTCCTTTGTCTTTGATCTATCCAACTATCACCCATGATTGTGCATAGAGAGTTTACTCAATTGCTTCTATAACTATTAATAAGAAGTTAGCAATCTTTCTTGCAATTTGCCAACAAGTGAATTCTCATATCCTTGTAGGATGGGCCTTTATATTCATTACCAATCATTGCAAAGGCATCCAAATCCGAATGATAATAAAGAGACTGCAATGCATTAAAAGGAATGCATTCGTCTAAAACCCATCAAGAGATTGCCATATGTGCCTTTTCAATTACTTCTTTACCATATAGCATATTTTTTATACCAGGTTGAGCACCTGAAGTAATCTTTAGAATTACATCATCTTTAATTGGATCTTTTGCCTTTCTTTCCCTAACTAATTTTTCAAAGGCTGAAGCATTTTGTTGTTGGTTCAATGGATGATTTAATTCTTACAACTCCTCATCATCGTTCTCTTCAACAATTTTATATGCATCTTCACATTCTTGCTCCTTTTGGTTTGAAGAATTAAGATATGCCAAAAACTGCTCATGGACATCATGTGAAACCTTTTTACAAGTTGTAATGTTGCCATGAACTCCAGCTAAATGGTACTTCATCATATTAATATTTCTACCTTGATATTTGGATCCACAATAAAGACAATGAAATTGCTTATTTCCTTGATCATTAGTAGTTAAAGAAAAATGGCCTCAAGAGGGAACATTCTTCTAACAAACAAAACTAGAGATGGATGATAATTTTGTACTAGGTTCCATTTCCTAGACAAAAATACAAGACTTTCAAAAATTATAGTGAACTAATTTGAAAGGCCTTGATGATCATTTACTATTAAATCCCAAGCATATGTAATCTGAAAGGTCCTGATGCATTTTTGAAATGCTTATTAATATAAAAAAGATATATCAATTGAATTAGCTAAAGACTTAATTCTAACTTAAATTTTTTTAGAAATCTGAACTAGTGAACTAAAGGGAAACAACTTGTTGTAAGCTAATTAAGTTATGTTTGATTTACATTACAATATAGTTTGAATCTAGTGAGAGAAATGATGATATAAGAGCTATGAGCTAAGGAATTAATAACACCAAAAATGTGAAAACATGAATAAGAGCAAAATAGTGAAAAGGAAAACATCTCCTTTATTTAGATTTCAAGCCCTTCACTGCAATTCTTAGAAATTTAGCATGTTTTTAGTAACTTCCTTTTATCTTCCTCTATGAGCAATTGTCAAAAGCTTAACTCTAGCTTTGATTACTGGTAGGCTTGTACATTTCTTGTAAGTCATGTTTTACAATATTTTGTGTTGAAAACTAAGTTTTTACACACAATACTAAAATTAAGTAATATATCTTTGTTTGCCTCTAACCAAATTCAATTATTACTTTAAATTAGATAGTACTCATACCAACTACACTCATGCTTTTTAATTATTAATGAAAATATAATCTTGCTTTTTGTTTTTGTTTTTGTGAGATATTTACATTTACTCATTTTTGTAGATAAAAAACTATTAATATCATTATCTTATTTATCACAAAAGGTTAATAAATACTTGGTTCATAAATCATAAATAACCACAAAAAATAGTCTTATTTTTTATTTCCTAGACTTTTTGAAATAAAGTGGTTGGCAAACAACTTATTTCGTCTTGAATGCTATTTGGTGGGCTATTGCTTGACTGATGCAAAATAAATACCTATTTTGAAGATAAAAGAAAAAAAAATACATTATATATATATATATATATATATATAAGATAATAACCTTAATTTTAACTCATAATTCCAACTTACCTTGTTCTCATAGATAGTATTTTTGAAAAACCTTGTGAGGAGAAACCCTTAGTACCATAGATGTTGATTGGAGTAGCGGAAAGGAAAGAGCCCAACCTTGGGATCACAAAGATTAACAACCTATGGGATCTCAGGATGAACCTAGCCCTAATTCGTAGGAAGGAAGTTAGATCCAAGGAAGAAGGAACCTACTATCTAACCATGGTTCTTTAGAGTTCAGACTTTAGAATCTTTAATGTTTACAAATTATAACTTTATACTTTAGTCCTCTGTATATTTTGATATTACAAGTGTATTACAATATGAAATTAGTAAGAATTAAAAAAAAAAAATAATGCGAACCCTAACTAATGACCCGGCCGGGTTACATGATAACCTTAGATTTTTTTTTTTAAAATCCAGGTATATAGGTTAGATTGGACCAGTCTAAAGCTGGTTCTAGGTGAACCCAATCAAACAGGCTGGTCCTAGTTAGGTTTTAAAACCTTGCATTTGACACACTAGATTATCACCACTTGGCACATCTTGTCATACTTATGGTTTGTATACGTTGTGCTTAATATAGAGTTTATAGACCACATAAATCAAGTCCTTCTAAGACTCAAATTAACTAACCCTACTCAAATTCAAAGTAGATAATTATACTTAAACCATAGTTTTATTTTAACTCAAAGTAATCATTAGGAACTAGATAAATATGAGCTTGTGCTTACAATGAACTCCAATGGCCTTCCTTATATGATGCTCATTAAAGTTCAATACTTTAACTATATTTTTTCTCTTTGAGAGTGCCTTGATCTAATGTTTCTTTCTTCAAATCTAACTGCACCTTCTTCTCTGTCTTATCTAGTGTGATATGGGCTACTTCAGCTTTACTCCGAAGCTTTTACATTGCGGTATCAACTTTTGGGTTTGCCAAAACATACAATGCTCTTTAACAATACAATGTTTGTTACCAAGAATGATTATGACCAATGTTATCATCAAAGCTCATTGCTTCAATTTTCTTAGTTTGATTTTTGTTTTATAGATTACCTAGTTATTGTTTGAGTTTATTATACTCTTTTTGTGCCAACTAAAGTTTTGTCATATTTACAAATACCCTTTTCGATAGAGAAGATTTTACCTTCTTTGTAGCTAGCTTATTAGTTTAAAAAGGTACTCCACCAAGAAAGCTCACTACAGTTTTGATAGATTTAAAAGGAGTCTCTTGTTATTTTACCTATATATCTCTACTTTTGATGAAGATAAATGGGGTAAGGTTGACACCCCACAATATACTTTGTAGTTAAGTTATCTTGGTGATTTCTAATAGTGCAAATTACATTGTTAAGTTACATATCAATAACTACCCCATTCTAAGAAGATTTTGGTTAAAAAGAAAAACACAATAAACATTAGAAGCATATAGCTTAGAGTCCCTCATTATAATATTGATGCTGCTTTTACCCATATTTGGAACTTTGTATTATTTCTAAACTTTACATTGGAATTGATAGTGTGATCCATTGTTAAGAATAACTCCTTGCTACACATGTGATTACTACAACTTGAGTCTGTAAGTCCGATATTCTATTGATCCATAATTAGTGCTACATTGTAAGTGAGTTTCATATTATTCTCAATGTCATTTTATTTTTCTGTTAGATGTCCTTATAACCTAAGCATTTTGATCGCCTTTATCACTTTTCTTGTTTCTGCATTAAGGCTTGTAATGTGCAAATCGTTTACAATTAAAGCATTGGATAGTTAACTTATATTTCTTTTGATTATGTTGAGTTTCTCCTTTCGAGTGATGCATTAACAAAAGAGGCTCATCTTTATATACATACATATATATATGTATACACACACAGAGTAAAACCTCTATAAATTAATAATGTTGGAAACATGAAATTTCATTAATTTAGGGATGTATTATTTAACTGATAAATTAATAATATATCAATTTAAAAAAAATGCTTGTTCTATTCAATGAATATAAATTTAATTACATAAAAACAGAAATCGTTGTATATCACTAATATATGTATCATATTTCATGAATTAATTTTAAAAAAATAAAATTCATTACATATATATATATATATATATATATATATATATATATGAAAATAAGTAAATGGTATTCATTGTTTTTAATACTTAAACAACATTTATTGTATTGACTAATTAAATAAAGTTCAATGTACATTTTGCTTGCATCTATGAGTTCATTGCACTAGAACTAAATACATTCAACTTATGATGATCATGAAAGGAACTACTATATAAACAACATGTAGAAAAGTTCTTAAAATCATACCCAACAATGGATTCTCATAAAAAATATGCCTAGAAATCAACCATGACTGATCAAATACATAAAGCATTACATAAGTATAAAAGAGATCACCCACATGCACTCAAAAGGTTTATAGTAGTGAAGCGATGACAAATATCATTTTGAAAGTTAGTCATGTATATGCCAAACATTCTCAAGCGATCATTTGAGTACTTTTCAGCCAACCCAGAAAAGCGCAGCGATACCAAGTGACAATAAAACTGTAGCATTTCCAAACATGGAGGAGGTTGCTTAAGGTGGTCTTTCTCTAATACCAAGATCGTGTGAGATATAATCCTGGAGAGTTAATTTTGGAGAGCAAAGGAGATGTTAAAACTTTTATATCTGCAGCAACCTTTGAAATGTGAAATCTTTGTATGCTGATTTGAGAAGTTAGCTAAGACATGGCATCAAAGCATTTCATCATTTTGAAGAGAGTGGTTCAGTTGATACACATAATATAGGAAGAAACGTTGAGTGTATAATGGGAAAATAGACTAGTTTTCTATGAAAGATGTTTTATTAATATAGAAGAAACTTACTTGTTCTATAGGTTACAAGCTGATTGTTCTCTCTTTGCAACAAAAGCAACTTATATAAAATGAAGATAACAAAATATTACTGAAGATGAGTTTGGCTTATAGAAATCAAAGTCTTTTTACATTATTGAAATTATGCAAAAGTTAATTTGCTCAAGAATGTCATTATGAATAGCTAATTATCAATATACCATGCCAACAAAAAGTTACGGATGACTAGCGTGTTTTTGGACAAATATGTTCGTTGGTTGACCAGAAAATGTGCATGGTAGAAGAATTCTTGTCTTCGTGTATTAGATAATTATCCATCATAAGGCTAGCATTGCTATTGAAGTTCTATGAATGTTGAGTTATTTTTTTTAGCCATGTAACTTGGTACCAAAAATCCAAACCATGTGACATTGTGGATATTCAGAACTTTTTAAGATGTAAATACTCTGTAGGATTTTAATGTAAGATATTTGAAGGTTATGAGTTGGGACAATGTGATCCAGAAAGATAATGTTTTAGATACATAATCTTGTAGCCCCCACCTTGAACGATAAATGTTCGTCAAGAGACAATAGCAAATTGTTTCTAAGACTGCAAAAATTTGTTCTTAAGCGGACCATCTGTTTAAGGGAGCTTAAAATGAAGTAATCCTCTGAAGAAGGCATCCTTGAGCTCGAAAAAAGATTAGGGATCTAGTTACAAAAAAATGGATGCCAAATCACCCATGGATCAGCTGGTAAATTATGAATGCTCAGAGACCAAAAGCTAGAAGAAATTGTGGCTAGTGTTAATGAAAATCATATTGAGGATGAAGCTTGAGAAGATTTAGTACCATTTGAACCAATCACTTGAAAGGAATTACTTATAAGCATCAACAATCTTTTTCATTACATTTTTTGTTGCATTTCAAGTACAACACTAGAGCTTTTTGAATGCACTTCGAGAAAGGTTAGAGATGGAATCCACCTATTCTAATTTTCAAGAAAACAAACAACATATTTGTGTTTCTTAATTTGTCCTAGTAATATTTGTAATTATAGAGAATTATTAATTTATAATATTG
>NW_024088545.1:0-6692 GCF_009730915.1 Dioscorea cayenensis subsp. rotundata | reverse complement strand
AGTATTTTTACTCCCTTTTTCCTCGTGGATACGATACCCCACTCACTGGACTTATTACTTTGACAACTCCGTACTTGTGGGGAGCATTGTCAAGTTTTTATGGCATGCTGTCGAGGAAAAAGGCGCTTTAGAGATACTTTTGCACTTTTTGTTTTCTTAACTATTCATTTATCCATTCTATTTCACATTTTCTTTTCTATCATCATTCTGATTTGTTTTCTTTCCTTTGTAGCAGCTTCAGTTTGATGACCCGAGGGAACACCTTAATATTGATTGAAGGAGATCCCGAGCTTGAAAGAAGACTTAGAAGAAAAGGGAAAAGACCTGTGGAAGACCAATCTAATCTAGCTGATTTGGATGTTGAAGAAGGGTCAGATAATATGCAGAACAGAATGAGCAGCAGAGGACACTCTCTGATTATGCTAGACCATTAGTTTTGGGCATACAATCGAGTATTGTGCGACCCCCAATTACAGCTCAGAATTTCGAGCTAAAGCCGACATTCATCCACATGTTGCAAAAGAATCAAGACAGCTCAATGGTTTGGCCGATGAGGATCCAAACAAATACATAGAGAACTTTATCGAGGTGTGTGATATGCTCAAGATAAACGAGGTGATGGATGATGCCATCAAGTTGAGAGCCTTCCCATTTTCCCTAAAAGGAAGAGCAAAGCAGTGGCTACACTCATTACCTAGAGCCTCGACACTACATGGGAGGAGATGGTAGAAGCTTTTCTAGCCCGTTATTTCCCTACTGGAAAATCTGCAAAGCTTAAGAATGAGACCTCATCCTTTGTAGGCTGGAATTAGAGTCTCTATTCGAGACATTGGAAAGGTTCAAGGAGCTCCCCGAGAAAGTGCCCACAACACGGATTCCCGGAGTGGATGATTGTTCGACTTTTTTTACAACGGGTTGAATCCTAGTACAAGACAACTCTTGGATGCGGCAAGACGAGGTACCTTAGGTAGCAAGACCCTGGATGAGGCCCATCAACTTATTGAAGAAATGGGTTTAAACAGCTGCCAATGGAATGCCAGTGAGAAGAAAAAGGTGGCCGGTCTTCATGAGATAGATGCAGTAACTTCATTGGCGGCGCAAGTGGAAAATTTGAGTAAGAAGTTAGATCTTCTAACTTCAAATAGAGTGGCGGGCGTGAGTACTTGCACCGGGTGTGGTGGAGGACATGCTCCCTCCGATTGCCCGATCTCTATTGGTGATGCATCTTCGGGTTGAGAAAAGTCAATTTTGTAGGTAATGGTATGCGGACTCAAGGAAACCCATATAGAAATACCTACAATCCAAAGTTAGAAGAATCATCCAAATTTCTCGTGGAGCAACCAAGGTCCACAAAAGGCTATGGGAGCACCGGGTTTCCAAACAACAAGCCCCGAACTTGAAAAATGTAGTTTCGTGTTTGGAAACCCGAATGAATGACTTGGAGAAGACCTTTACTAGATTTGTGCAATCTTCAAACACAAGGTTTGAATCAGTTGAGGCAACACTTCACAATCACACCGCCTCTTTGCATAACCTTGAAAATCAGGTGGGGAAGATTACGAAAATCTCCTGAAAGGCCACATGGAAGCTTGCCGAGCAATACCGAGACCAACCCTAGAGAGCATGTGAAGGCGATCACTTTCAGAAGTGGTCGTGAGGTTGAAGGTAGGCTTCCGGGTGAGAAGCGAAAAGAACACGCACCCGAGGTTATAGAGGTTGAAGAGGGAACAAGAAAAGAGAAGGAGGTGGCACCCCCACCTTTCAAGCCGAGAATCCCTTTATCCTCTAGGTTGAAGAATGATCAAGCGGATGAACAAGACAAGAAGTTCTCGAGTTTGTTCAACCAACTCCACATCAATATTCCATTTGTTGAGGCATTATCTCAAATGCCTAAGTATGCAAAAATTTTTGAAAGGACTTGTTAACTAACAAGAGGAAGTTGGAGGAGAGTGCTTCGGTGATTCTAGATGCATCTTGTTCGGGCGGTCCCGCAAAAAGGCCATACCGAAATAAGAAGAAGGACGCGGAAGCTTCATCATTCCATGCAACATTGCTAATTTGGGTGAAGAAATGGCATTGGCTGATTCAAGGGCCAGTATCAACGTTATGCCATACACTTTCTTTCAGAAGCTAGGCTTAGGAGAGCCTAGACCCACTCTGGATGACTTTTTACAATCGACTGATCGAACGGTGAGACATCCGAGGGGTATCATTGAAGACGTGCTTTGTCAAGGTGGACAAGTACATTTTTCTGGTTGACTTTGTAGTGCTAGACATCGATGAGGACGCTGGATGTACCCTTGATACTTGGGAGACCATTTCATGGACTTCCAAAGCATTGATTGACATGGACGGCGAAGAGCCAACTTTGAGAGTCGGAGATGACAAGCTCACATACCGCCTTGCTGAAGCCATGTGACATTCTCTTGATTTTGATGATACTTTGTATTTTCTAGACACTATCGATGAGATTGTTGATGAATACATGCAGGAAAATGTTCAATCCGGACTTGTATGAGGGTTTGTTCGACCAAGAGGAGGAAATTGAAGAAGTAATGATGCTTGGTTCGATCAAGAAGTACCATCTACCCCAGGGATCTTGAAGAGGGTGCTCCGGAAGATGAAGAGATAAAAGAGAAGCCACCGGAAAGCTTCCAACACTATCGGACGAGTGTGCGAACCGAATGATGAACTGCTTTCTAGGTAGTCCCAAGCCTGACAATTCACCCTCTACTCTCAAGAGACTTTGCTCATCATGCTTTCAAGCCATGGATAAGAGAGCAAACTTTCATCTACGAACCCCCGTGAGGTAAGACGATGTACGTCAAGCTTAGTGACGTTAAACAAGCGCTTTCTTCGGAGGCAACCCAAGTGTTTGTCTGCTTTTCCTAGTCATAGTTTAGTTTTGCATGAATAACTTGTTAAGTGTTGGTGTCTTCATGATTAGATGCTTGTGCTATTTTCATTTTGTTGGATTTCTCTGTCATCGTGTGTTTTCTTGTGGATTTAGCAAAGATTTATTCGTTTGAGCTTGTTTCTATTGTTTTTCACTGGTAATTGTTGCATAAAAGAGCAGGCTCTGAATGTGTAAACATGTTCAAAAAATTTCTGCAGAGCCTACAGAGTTTTTCAAGTCATCCAGAGAAAACGCACGGACGTGTGGAATTTCCACACGCCCATGGGGTTGTATTACGAGCTCATCCTTAGAGCACACAGGGGCGTGGACTCGCCCCTGTGGGCAACCTTGTGACCAACGCACGGGCGTGGGCATTTTCCACACACCCGTGTGGAGTTCTGCAGATGATTCCTTCTCCATCCCGAGAGCGCACAGGGGCGTGCGAATGCCCCTGTGAGTTGGGCCTGTTGTTGGACAGAGAGCGCACAGGGGTGTGCGGCTTCCGCTATGGGTCGGGAGCATGAGCGTGGGTAATTTCCACACGCCCTGCGGAGTGTTTCCAGAGACAAGAAGAGCTATCCCGAGAGCACACCGGGCGCAAGGCCCTCGCCTCGTGGCCCTCCACCGTGGAGACACACGGGCGCAGTGTAATTTCCACACGCCCGTGTGGTTATGCAGAACTCTAAGGAGCGCGAGTTCTTTTTAAAGAAGACTTGTTTCTCTTCATCTACATCCTTCCCATCTTCTTCAGAATACTCTAGGATTGATTTCTGACCTCGTACTGCCAATTTTGGAGCATTTTTACTTGGTTTTCCGGCCTATTCCTATTCTCCTCATCTCAACTCATCGGTAAGCCCCTATCTTTGATTTTCTTTGCCAATTCTTGATTTTAATCGATGAACTTGCTAAGAATGCTTCGTTTTTGCAATTAGAGTTTAAGAGCATGCTTAGAAAGAAGTTAGAAGAGTTGTCCAAGTGTTTTGTTGGTTTTTTGAGGTGCGGCCATGCGGTTCTTCATACCTTGTGGATCCACACGGGCATGCGGAAATTCCCCACGACCGTGTGGATTTCTACAGCAGCATTTATCTAGCTTGTTTGATTGATTTCCTTTAAAAAATTTACGGGATATGGCACCTAGGTCAAAGAAGCAAGCAGAGAAACGTCCGCGGGAGTCATCGTCCGAGTTCGAGGGCATGAGTTTCACTATTCCCGATCATCAGGCTCATTTCTGCAAGGCCCTGCCGAGACTTCGGTGTGATGCACTCGAGATCCGGACGAGAGTATACTCCCGAGAGTTACAGCAGGGGGGATGAGTTTGCTGAAGAGGTCGAGGACCTTGTGTTAGTAGGGGGGTGGAGTCAGTTGTTGATGATCAGAGAGCCCGCCATTCATGAGCTCACACTCGAGGTGTCGTCGTCATTTGAGTTTGATAGATCATATGAGAGATTCGACAGAGATGGACGCCATCCAGCTTCGTAGCATTTGGACATCACTATTGCATGAGAATCACACAGTTTTCAATCTCACTTGGGCTATATGAGGAGGCATTCACGGACACTGAGGAGTATTCTCTGCCCTCGACTGATTATCTTCGAGCTTTGACACCTCAGAGAGCTTACCGAGTTCTGTGTGGTCAGGGTCAGTACGAGCTGGGCGTGTCCAAGGGCACGTGCCTTTCCCGACCTGCCTACAGATATTTACACGCCATTATGAGTAGGTCGGTGAATGGCCCTGGTGACAGCACAGGTGTTCTGAGCTGACAGGAGCTTTTATATCTGTATTCGATGGTGCAACGCATACCGATTCATCTGGGGCACTTCCTTGCAGAGTACATTCATCATCAAGGGTATTATGTTAGATTGGGAGTGATCTTCTCAGGCCCCTATATTACGAGGCTAGTCATGGGGCATGGGCCTCTGGACGCGATCTCGCGAGGGTCGAGAGGACGAGTACCCCCGCCTCCCCGAGTCCGGAGACGATGAGATTGATGGGTATGATCCGCCATGTACGGACGGGGGTATATGGCTTGGTTCTACCCACTCCAGAGATGGCTGAGGGTGATGATGTAGAGGCTTCTCGCTTGCCCCCGAGCCTCAACCGATGCCGATGGAGACTGACGCACCTCCGACGACAGAGGACCCACCCCCGATACATATGTTTTCACCATCTCAAGCCCATGATCGTTTTGAGAGGCTCAAGAGTGCCGTGGGGGTGATACGGGCAGAGATCACTGAGGCACAAGCAGAGATAGCAGAGGTGGGCGCGACGTAGGCCTTACAGTTCATAGAGTTCATGACGCATTTCAATGTTTTACAGCAGATCCTTCAGCGAGATGCTACCGCACCTTTTGTACTATGACCGCGAACCGCCCAGACGCCCCTGCATCACCATCATTGGACCCACCAGCACCTTCTGATCCATCACCAGTAGCAAAGGAGCCAGAGCGTGACGCCAACACTTGACTTGCTTTTATTTCTACTTGCATTTTATTTTGGACATGTTATCATCAGAAAGGACTTTCCTTCTCAACTTATTTTCATTTTTTTTGTCTCGAGTTGTATTTCTTGCTCTATATTATATATACTCGAGTTTTATTTTTCCTTTATTGAGCTCTACTCAACTCCCTCGTGTATGTGTGCAGATGGTCTTGTCATAATGGGAATTGAGAACTTGTCATAGACACGGCCAAGGTGCTTCTGCACTTGGTCGTGTGTGCCTCCCAACCCATTGGAACATCACCCCCAAGGATTTAGCTCCATCAAATACAATACTAGAGTTAGGGTAGTATTGTTTCGATCGCTTCTCCCATATTTGTTCTTGATTGATATACATTATATATGAGCTTACATGTGTACATTGAGGACAATGTACAACTTAAGTGTGGGGGGGAGTTTCATAGTACACACATCTTTTATATATGTTCTAATTGATATAGATGCTCCCATAGCCAATGGTGGTTCACCGTAGTTGCAATGATGGTATTCTTGAGTTTAAGAGAATTTTTAATATTGAATGTTCTCATGCTCTAGTTCTTGCTTGAATTTTTAGGAATTTTTGCCCGAATAACATTTTGTGCACTTCTCACTCTTTAAACTCTTTTGGAAACTCAAGTCTAAGGTTAAAGGGACCAGTTTTAGTTTTGTTTGTTGTGTTGCTTTACTAAAAAAAAATGGAAAATGGAAAAGAAAGAAAGAGCAACGTGTTTTTATCTTTTAATTCTGCTTGTTGGGTGGAAAGAGCTACCACCCATGATGTATGAAGCTACTCTCATAAGTCAAGTACTAGCTATGGCCTATTGAGAGAAAGAGCTATCTCATGGGATGTGTGAAAGCTACCACCCCGGTAGAAAGAACTACCACCTCGAAAGTGTGAAAGCCACCTTAGCGGCCGCTTTGGAAAGGGCTACCTTAGAGGATGTGTGAAGCTACTACCCTTTTTGAAATGTTTGGTACTCTTTGTAGATAAATAAGTCCCTTATACCTAGAACTTTGAGGAGTATACTTTGGGTTGACTTGAGTGAGTTCACACACTTACACGATTTCGGGTTTGTTGTCCTTTTTGATTCATGTTTTTAGCTAGAGCATTGATTCTTTCGTATTTAGTGTTGAAATTTCCTTTCCTATTAGAATACTTTCCTTGCATGCTTTGGTGAACCTAAGGCCAAGCACTTCCAATATTCCATTCATCTATGCATACAATGTTATAAATTTTGCTTGAGGACAAGCAAAAGCTTAAGAGTGGGGGAGTTTGATAAGTGCTTGTGTGATAAGAATGCGAAGCGTTCTTTCCTTATGAT
>NW_024088544.1:0-19435 GCF_009730915.1 Dioscorea cayenensis subsp. rotundata | reverse complement strand
AGGAGGAAAATATAATAGGTCTCCAAACCCTCCAATCAACTGCCATCATGTGTTTGACGACTGATTGTTTTCCTTGATTGACCAGAGTTATAACAAAACCTCCACCTATAACCGAAGAAGACATAACAATGTTATGTCATATGATTTTATCCTCTTTAAACATATGAGATGATTTCGTTCTTGAAGTTTTTAGATAATTCATCTAATATCATTCATTTCCTCAAGAGTTATACTTCTACAGTTGCACAAATTACGCCCTCGGTTCCTAATTACATATATTTTAAAGATGTTGCCATGTAGAAAGTAAGTATAAGTGCTCTTTGATCCACCTGAGTTCGAGTTAATTCAGTTTGAGATCCAACATGATAAGAATGTCATTAATGCAAATCATAGTTCAACATTAACTTTGTATGAAGATCTTAGACTATACAAATTTGTTAGCATAAAAAATGGATAAGCATTTTTATCATATGAGACCAATGAAAGATGAGGATAAAAATGGAGAAGAAGAGATACGAAGAAAAAAAACCTACAACCGCCATCACCCAGTTTCTTTATCTAGGTTTTAATGAAATACTTCCTCAAGATGCAATAGGTGATTTCATATTCAAACTTTCATGAACAAGGTTGCTCAGCCATATTAAATGACAAAGTAAAATAAATAGTGTGATTTTAAAGTAGCATTACCTATTGTTTATGTAAAAAAATTGCATGTCCTGATAAAAATCGAATAAAAAATTTTAAAAATTACACACAGTCAAATCATAATCGAATTGGGACAACAAATGGTTAAAATAAATAAATTTCATTATATTTGGATATATTCAAGATAAGTGCAGAAGACATTTTTGAGATAATTTAATATATTTAAATCACAAGATCAGCCGAGAGCACAGATCTTGAGGCGATCTAAAATATTTAAATCACAAGATCAGCCGAGAGCACAGATCTCGAGGCAAAAATACCAAATTACAAAATTGCCTTTGAGAACATATCTCGAGGCATAAATGCAAAAATACAAAAAAAAAAAATATCCTTGAGGACATATCTCGAGGTAAAATGAAAATTTAAAAAGAGAAAATTTTTAAAGAAAAAATTGCCCTTGAGAACATATCTCGTGGCATAAATGCAAAATTACAAAATTGCCCTTGAGAACATATCTCGAGGCATAAATGCAAAAAAATTACAAAATTGTCCTTGAGAACATATCTCGAGACATAAATGCAAAATTACAAAATTACCCTTGAGAACATATCTCGAGGCATAATTTACAAGATTACCCATGAGAACCCCTATCTCGAGGCAATCTCAAATCTTAGGATAGCTCAAACACACATCTCGAGGCAATCCTAAATTTTATGAGACATGAGAACGGATCTCGAGGCGATTTGACAAAATGCAAATCCCTAGGCGCCCAAACACATATCTCGAGGCAGATTAGATTTTTATTTAATAAAATAAAATAAATAAATAAATAATAAATTAATTAAGTTAATAAAAAATATATATTAAAAAAAATTAATTTTAAAAAAATATATATTAAAATTAATTAAAATTTAATTAAATCTTATCACTTTCGTCTAATTTAGTTAAGAGGTTATGATACGGGGTAGGATGGCGCGAATTAAAAACATTTGAATTTGAAATTAAGAATATATATATATATATATATATATATATATATATATAAACATATAAAAATTATATATATAAAATAAACATATGAAAAAGAAAAACATATAATAATAATAATGATAAATTAAATCCTATCTATTAGATTATTAGTGAAAAAGGACCAACTAAAAAAATGAATGATAAAAATATTGAATTTTGAAATAAAAAAATAATATATATATGTAAATATAAAAAGATAATAATATAAAAATAGGGAAAAAGATAATAATATAAAAAATAAATAGATAAAATAAATAAATAAATAAATAAAATAAAAATAATAAAATAATAAAATAATAAAATAAAAATAAAATAAATAATAATACTAATTAATTAAAATAAAATAAATTTAAAAAATTTAATTAAAAAAATAATAAAAATTATTATTAAATTTAAATTTAAATTTAAATCTGATCTGCTCGTTGTGATCTTGCGGGGAGAATTTGGAGATTATGATAAGGATGAGAGGGTTTTAAAAGGAAGAAGAAGAGAAGAAGAAAAAGAAAAAGAGGAGTTTTAAAAAAAGAATTCAGCAAGAAAAAAATTATAGAGGGAGAAGGATTAAAAAAAAGGTTCTCTTCTCTCTCTTGATTATTCATATAAAATAAATAAATATATATATATATATATAAAGGGAGATGGCCCACGGATCATTTCTCTTAGCCTACCAAAGGTAGCCGTCATGGTTGAGTGGGCTGAGATAATGCCACCAACCATGACCGAGCATCTGGCGCTCAATGCCCGCCACCGATTCCCGCCATGACCCGGCCGAGGAAGCCATCGTCATGGTTGAATGGGTCAAATAATGCCGCCAACCATGATCGAAGCTTCACATTATCTTCTTCTCGCCGCTGGCCATCATCGCTTGTTCGCCGTTGCTGCCACTACTGCTCCGTGAGATGAAAAAGAAAAGCTAAAAGTCACTAGATCTCTGTCATGAGATTTCAAAAAAAAAACAGATCAGCTTCGGCATCGGAGACTCCCATGCTTCTAGGGTTTCTCTTCAATCCCTAACTAAAGATGTCGCAAACAAAGGATGTTGGGTATACTTCTCGATCCATCACACCTCCGCCGAAAAGACGCAGTCGATCACAGTCATCATCGAGGTCGAGAGTCAGGAGCCGTTCTAGGAGTCAAGATGTTGATGGCACCCGGAATCCTGGAAACAACTTGTACGTCACAAGCTTGTCGACAAGAGTTACTAGCAATGACCTTGAGAAGTACTTTAGCAAGGAAAGGAAGGTTTTTTAGTGTCATGCCGTTGTAGATCCTCGCACAAGGGAATCTCGTGGATTTGGCTTTGTTACGATGGAGACCATGAAGGATGCAGACCGCTGTGCCAAGTACTTGAACCGTTCTGTACTGGAAGGCCGTCTGATCAAGGTTGAAAAGGCAAAAAGAAGCTATGGAAGGACGCCGACCATTGGAAAATATCGCGGTGCAAGAGAAGTGAGAGGTCGTGGTCATAGACGCTCACGGAGCTACTCACCTTATCGACCTCGGGATAGAGGCCGGCCTCGTTCCCGTTCTCATTCAAGGGGTCGGCGGGAGAGATCTCGCTTACCTTATGCAAGTGAACCTAATAGAAGACGCAGGGATAGTTCTGTGTCAGCAGCCAGCGATGGAAAACACCGATCAGATGAACAAGTGTGCAAGCACTTTTCATGCAACCCTCTGCCTTATGCATCATCATCTTTGTTTTCGATCAGTAAGGAGATGTTTAAAACTAGAATGTTTCTTGCCATGCGGAAATACTAAGCACCGCGCTCAATGTGTTGATTATCAGAAGTTATTATTAGAACTCTATTGTGCTGGTTGGAAGCTTGTTGTCTTCAATATTTGGAACCTTTATTTGGTGTGCAATCCATGCCCGACTTGAATTCAATATCGATGAATTCGATACCCATAAAAAAAAGGGGCATGATACTCACGTGAATCAATTAAAAAAATAATAAATAATAAACTTATATATATATATAAAAGAGGGGGTCGGGGCCACCATTAGTAAATAATGAATATGGTTAAACATATATATATATATATTCACGTGCCATGCATGCATATATATAAAAAAAAATAAAAAAAATAAAATAAAATAAAATAAAAAAAAAGAGCATGGATATTCAAGGCATGTTTAAAGAAGCATTGAAATAAGGGAGTTCCCACCATGCACAGGACAAGTATAAACACCCTATATCCATTAAAAATAGTAGTGGAAAATAATCATTTTAAGGCAACTACAAAGAATTAGACACAATGAAACATGCAATGCGGTGATAAGGCACAGGCAGTGGTGACTTATTCATTTTGAGACAGTGATATAAAAAATTGTAAGGCAGCAATGAGATATATATCTCAAAATGGCAACAAATCAGGCAATGCAATGACAAGGCACAGGCGGCGGCAGTGATAAATATATATATATATATATATATATATATATATATAAGTGATGAAATAAATATGCAAATCCTTTCGCTTTTACTTGTATTTTTTGCCCTTAATCGGAGGTTCCTAAGATTTCTATTCTGGGGTAATTAATAATAGGGGCTTGCCCCTATTAGGAATGAAAGAACCCACACAAAACAAATATGATATTTGTGCTTCGATGTATCATCTGGTGTCTTCTTCATGATGCCAGACGCATATTTTCGATCCCACACGTATGACTCTGTAGTGAACAAGCTATCAAGATGAAACAGGTCATAAATTCGAGGATATGTTGAGAATGCCTTGCACCTAAAGGTCAACACAACATAATTGAAAATAGGAGCCATTAGAATGTGAATAAACACAAAATTCAGACTTAAATCCAATTAGATACATGACTTGCTCCATAAACTAATTGACTTTTAAGTGATTTCTCATATGTTGGCTAATGTTGAGTTTTATTAAAGCCTAAAGCAATATTATTAGCATGGTCTAAATTTCTAATGGACATTCTCATATAGCCATTACCTTGATCATGATGGCCATAATTCCTAGATCGCACACAAGCATGTGCATAATTTTCAATGCTTCTGAGGTGGTGGATTTATCTGAAGAGAAACCAAGAATTTAAACATGAAGATGTTAGAAAAGGTTGGTTGACTTAGTTTTTTTATGTAATTCAATTCAGGTCGGTGATTAAATTTATCCCTAATTATTTATATAATCAGGGATGTTGATTCAAATCAGGCCAGTCATTCTCTTGAATTGTATCTCCTCTCAATTCACCTCTGTCAAGTAATCTACAAAATTTAGACCTTAACTCTTAACCATGCATAGCTTATTTTATGTAAATAAGGATTTGCAAAGCTAATAAAATTAGATCTTGTTTGCCAATATACCCATAGTGACCAAATTTTATAGATCCAATGACCAAAAAACTAAAATAATATAAAAGAAAATAAAATAAAAGATAAAATAAAGACATAAATCACATGATATCAATGAACTGAATGGGACTTCCAACTTTTTTTTGCCTTACAAGAACATGACTATATAAGACATGCATGGTCATTGAGACTGCAATGAGTTTTCATACTGACTCATATCAAAAAATTGTAAAAAAAAAAGGCATCTATAAATATTTGAGATTTGGAGGGGTGACATATCACATATGATAAGAGCAAGTGGGTTATAGGTGCTTAACAAAGCATTCCTCTAAGAACATGTTACAACCAAAAATCCATATATATATATAAGCATGTAAATCATACCAAGTGAGTTAAGCAAAAGCAAAGTTAAATTTAACTCCATAATCAACTAGCAGTCAAAATAAAAAGCATGCAAAGTTCATATGCACTAATGTGTTATCCCACATATCGGCGCTTTCAAGTTTAAAGAAGAACTCTTTTTAAATGTTAAGTTAGATCATCAGAGAAGTACTTCTCAAGAACTCTATGCACCACATATAGTCAAGAACATAAAACACATTAAAATTATCTAACAGAAGTAGTTCTCACATTTTGCTAAGAACATGAAGATTATGTTCAGATATTCAACGAATTCTAACAAGTCCTATAAAATTCCTGCAGAATTGGTTCCTATACTTCAACAATTGCACAAGGAAAACCAACCTATGCACTCCAAAATTCAACATTCTCAAAAGTTCATAACAATACAAGACAAAAGTAATTAAATAAAAATAAATAAAGCAAGATAAAAAAATTCATCAATTAACACGTTCCAATAAAAAAAAAAGAACATCATAATGGTAAACTCAAATCAAAATTATACAAACTCCAACCCAAAAACATCAAATTCTACCAAAAAAAATTCCAAAAACTTCGAATAATTCACATAATCTGGGTGCCACATTTCAAATCAATACCTAATTCTAAATCCCAAAACTTACGAGAGAGGTGGACTGGAACCGAATACATAGTACAACAAAAAAACAATCACAAAATCTCAAATTCAATATGGAAAATTCTGAATAACATTAGGCTCGATAGAGATCAAAAATCGAAGAAGAAAAGAGTGATACCTTCGGACTGTGGAGAGACAGCGGGATTGAGCAGCATGCGCCGGTGAACCAAGCGAGGGTGAGGTGGGCTGCTAAGTACCAATGATGATCTGCGACGATGCATTCATCCGAAACCTAACCTCAATCCTTGAAATATCGTGTAAAAAAAAAAACTAGAAATCAAAAGCGAGTCTAAAATTGAAAACCATACAACCCAATTAAAGCCACGATCTATATACCAATCGAACAAGAAGATGAGATCGGCGGCGATTGGAGATGGCTGTGATGGTGCTGGTGAAGAAGGTGACGAAGAACACGCGGGTGAAGGTGAAGGTGAATGTGATGGAGGTTTGAATGAAGTTGGATTAGGGTTTGAAGGGGATGAAGATGTGATAGGGTTTAAGTTGTGACATTGTTTAAGATGGGGTTAAATAGGGTTAGTCTTAATTATGACAGTGAAATTGACCTAATCATGCTACTAAACTCCAAATTGTATTAATTATTTTTAATATATAAACTTAACTAATTATTAAATTAAAAAATTAATATATTCATATTTTTGGCATGGTATTAATAAATTATTATATTTATATTTTTTTGCACGATTTTTGACACGGTATTAATAAAATTAATATATTTATATTTTTGGCACAGTATTTAGCACGATATAAATATATTATTATTATATTTTGGTTTTTTGCACAGTATTTGGCACATGATTAATAAATTAATATATTTGTATTTTTGCCACTGTAATTGGCACAATATTAATATATTATTATTATATTTAGGTTTTTGGCACAGTATTTGGCATGGTATTAATATATTAATATATTTATATTTTGGGCACAGTATTTGGCACGGTATAAATATATTATTATTATATTTTAATTTTGACACGTTATTTGGCACGGGTATAATAAATTAATATATTTGTATTTTTGGCACTGTATTTGGCACGGTATTAATATATTAATATTTTTATATTTTTATTACGGTATTTGGCACGGTATAAATATATGATTATTATATTTATATTTTTGGCACGATATTTGGCACGGTATTAATATACTATTATATTTGTATTTTGGCACGACATTTGGCACGGAATTAAATATTATTATATTTGGGTTCTTGGCACCGTATTTGGTATGGAATTAAAAATATTTTTTTTAAAAAATTAGATATGTGACACGGTTTGTTAGCTTCGTGCCAAATATTGTAACAAATTTGTCACGATTATTTTTTGTGCCAATTTTTCTGTGCCGATTTGCAATTTTTCTTGTAGTGTGATTGATAGGAATGAGTTCAGAAAACCGAGAGAATATACAAAGTCAGTAGTAACTATTAAGTACTATACAAAATATATAATTGAAAACAAGCTTTATTATCTACCAAAACACAATTGTTAGATTTTAAACTATAATGCTTAACACTAAACAACAATCCCAAAAATTAAATAATTTCATAAAATAATAAACAAAAGGGTAATACTAAGGTGTTAAAGTTTATTATGCATGGTATATAATAATAAACAATTTCTCTCCATGTTAAGTAAAAACACATCATAGAAGGCAATTATGACATGTTTTACCCAAAAAAAAAAAAAAACAAATATAATAAATAGAAAGTATGACCACAAAACCATAAGCAATAGAAGTAGAAAATAATAAAGGGAACAATAGCAAAAAGACTTCTTATGATTAAATTGGGCTTACTTCTTTCCCAATGAGGAATTCAATAAGGGGACCGAGGGATGATTGTTTTTTGAAGTTGTTCTCACCGTAACATAAAATTTGTGGTATTCCACCAAAATGTATTTTCTTTTCATTGCCAGTCACTTCGTAAAACCATATATTTAGAGCGATCACACACCCTTTCAAATAGCCAGGTGTGGATATCTTCTTAGAACACCTGTCTTTTACATGCGCTGCTACCTCTGGGACGTTATCCATGAGCCATTTATATGTTGCTTGCACCCATGCATATTGGCCAAATGAAGCCAATTCATCAGCATAATAGGCAACCCAAGTCGGGGTTGAGTAAGAGGTATAAGGGAACAATATGGTACCCATTAGGTAGACCACCAAGAGCTTTACAAAACTGTCCTCTTCACTTTCTCTCATGTAAACAAGTTTTAAAAGGTTCCTCTGTATACTGTCTCGATGTCGATTAATGCTTTTTCAAGGTAAATTTCCTTAAATGCATTGTGTTTTTTGCCTTTTAAAATCCACCGCAAGTCCATTACAGTTCAATCCAAGGATAAGAGCAACATCTTCTAGCCTAAAACTCGCAAAGGTTTCACCTATCTAAAATTTGTTGCTGCACTCATCATATAGTTGCATCAATGCATCAAGCACTACCCTTTCTTGGATTATAGGTTCAATATCCATCAAAGAGACAAATGGCGTTTTATTGAGGAGTTCCCAGTGCTTTCGAGTCATGTGATTTTTTAACTCACTAAGAGTTGATACAATTGGAACTAAGTAGCATCTTCCATTTACTAGGTTGGTGGCCATATCACTTTTGGCTACAACAAAAACAAAGGAATCCATAGGATTCATTAAACCTTAAATAGAAACATCTTACACTAAATTGATATGCCATATAATACACAATACATATTTTAATTGCGCAATATAAATAGTAAAAGAAAGACTATCATAATAAATGACAAATGCTTTTGTAAGTGGTTACAAAAAATAATAATGGCAATGTTTATTGAGAGCTTGATTACACTCATAACAAATATATTTAAGTTAAATGTAATTCATTCACATAAATTCGATTAATGGTAAGGACTAAGTAGAATACTTGCTTTAGAGAACCACAACAGAAATATAATATGCTCAACAAATTTTACATTCAATGGTTGTTGTATTAGATATGAAAGAATAAATAAATTTAATAAAATTTACCCGCATCTTGCATCTTGCCTTCTATACATAGTAATTCATAACAATGCAGAGACTTGGAAATGGTGTAAGACAAAACATGTATGAAAATTAACAAGTACATCACAAAGATAAATAAAGATTTCAAACAAATGAACATATGATTATAGAAGATGCATTAAACATAACAAACAAATATATATATATATATATATATATAATCATTTAAAACATTAAAAAAAAAATGTTCCATTCACATAATTATTTCTGCCAAAAAAAAACCCCTAAAACACATGTATCTTAAATTTTAGGAATAGGCCCTCACCGAAATCATCCATCATGTTAATCCACATCAATTTCAATCAATTTCTCAAACGAAGCATGTTTCCTTACAAAAAAAAACCGACATGATTTCATTCTTATCCATCAAAGTGGCCTTCATACCTTTTTGATTGGTGGCTCATTTCCGACTTCTTTACCGTAAACAATTTTTTTTATGTGATCGAAGGATATAAGAATTCTTCAAAGAGAAATATCAAAAAAAACCCAGAAGAGGAGATGCCATTGAAGAGGAAGAACGGGGGAATAAATAGACTCACTAAGTGGGTGTCAAGAAGGTTCCTTGGGATTGTGAACCTTCATCAATGGATGGTTTTCTTTCCAATAAAAATTAACTAGGTACATAAATTAGAAATATGGAAACTTGAAGGGTTTTCTTTCCAATAATAATTAACTAGGTATAAAAATTATAAATAGGGAAAATTACTTTTTAGTTCCTGGAAAGTTTCATTCTTCTTGTTCAGTCCCTCTAACTTTCTAATATTCCATATTGTCCCTCTTTTAATGTTCCCATTCCCTTTCAATTCTTGCTATCAAAACAGTCAGTTAACTTGGTGTGAATGGTCAAGAATGCCCTTGTCTCAAAAGCAAAGATTAGAGGGATTTTTTCCGCCATGTCGCATTTACTTTTGAAGAAAGGTAAAGGCAAATCCCAAGGAAGCTTCAAATGTTAGAACCTTTTTCATTTTTTTTTTTATCTAATTCTTTTTCTTCTTCTTCTTCTTCTTCTTCTTCTTCTTCTTCTTGATCTTGTTGCTGAAGCTTCCCGATTTTTTTTCATCCTTTGATTCTTCATTGTCCTTCATATCATTCTACACCTTCTAAAGGTCGTCAAATGAGCTTTCTTAGATTCGTCATCATCTCATCTTTTATAGTAAGACTTTAGTAATAGCCGATAACCTTTGTAGCTTTTTCAAATTCCATGTAGATGTTCATAATCAATGAAAATCTTTTGTGTCGTGGCGCGATACAAAGAAGAATGACGTCTGCTTCAATTTACCGTACTGAACTCATGGGAAACAATAATTTGTGACATATGTGAGTGGTGGGCACTGGACAGTTCTCAGGTAAGGATGAAGTTTGTTACACCTGACTCGTGCAAAACACTTTGCCTAATTGAGTTGGATGCGGACTTTCAACGCATGTGTCATATACACCATACTTTCAACAAGACTGTTGTCGACATCACCATCAAGGACGTGAGTGGCTCAGTGGATGGCAACTCGAGCTCATTGATTCCAGCGTAATACCAATGATAACTAGTGTCGGTTACCTTTAATTTGTGTGTTAATGTGTAATTAAATGCTTTCATGTGTATTAAATTAGCTTCATGTGTATTAAATTTGTTTCCTGTGTAGAAAAATTGTTTTCTGTGTAATATTATTCGTTATTGTGTAATATTATCTGTTTATGTGTAGTTTTTAAGTTTTTCGTGTAATAAAATATGTTGTTATATTGATATTGTCTGTGTTATGCATTGTCATGCAGAGACTCCTTCTTAGCAAGCATGAACGCCGATTTCGAGACTTTTCTGTCCCAACATCCTCCCCCGGGGGCTCTCATTATTGTTCAGTCTTCATAAACATTTGATGTATCGACTTTAAAAGTGTGGCAACACTTTGATAATACAGACCAGTTCAAACTTTGCCTACACAGCAATGCCATAAGACAAAATTTTAACTTTATGTTTATAAAAATGATAAAGTTTGGGTGATAGTCAAGTGTGCTGCTCCGGATTGCCAGTGACTTGTGCATGCATCTAAAGAGGGAAACGTAGATACCTTTTGGGTGAAGACAATGTGTTATAACTAGTATTCACTGTAGCAGCCCGCACTATAGCAGCCTGACACTGTAGCTGCCCAGCATTGTAGCAGTCCGGAACTATCCTTTTAATCCATTCTTTTCCCTTCTTCTTTCCTTCTCCTTCTTTGCTTCATGTCGGCTGAGCACCTAAACCCTAGAAAATTTCCGGACGAGCTTTTCCTTCGAATCAAAGCCTCAAACTTCTTCCTCTCAAGCTCTTGAGTGCGGTAAGGCTTTGATTCAAGGTTTTTTTTTCGTATTTTACTCATTTTTGAAAATCTTTGAAACCCTAGAAATACCCCATGGATTGGGTTAGTTTTAGGCTTAAATCGATGCCTTTGATTTTGTGATTCTTTTATGTGGATTCCTGTCAAGAAATTTCATGATTTGGTGTTGTAAATCAGCGAGAAACCATCATTTTAGGGCCGGCTTTACTGTAGGAATTTCTTGGTTACTATAGTAACCCAAATTTACTGTAACATACTGTAGCACCGAAAATTTTTTATCTTTTCTTGTATTTTTTTTTTGGTCCAAATTGAAGCCCAGGGCATTAGGAATTCATTGGTAACCTAAAATTCAAGTTTTCAGTCAACCCTAGTATTGATTTAGGGTTGTTTGATAGAAGTCAAACTTGGGGTTCTTGTTTGGCTTTTACATTAATATTTGTTGTGTTTTGTTGTGCTTTGGCGAGGAGGTGAAGCATTAGCTCGAGGCAAGGATCGAGTAGAGGATTAGCGTTTGGGGAAGTTGTATCATCAATGTTGTGAGTGGGATTAATTATGCATAATTCTACTAGGAGAATATCTATAATTATTCTATATTGTGAAGTAAAGTTTTATTTTCTTCTATGCTTAAATCGAGGTTTTGATTGACTTAAAATGAGTTTATTTAATGATGTTTCATACTTGAAAAGCATTATTGTTCAAATGAAAGGAAAGGATTTTCGGATTGTTATTTGGTTCGTAAGTTATGCTTTGATTTATGTTAAAATCTTTGGATATGCTTGTGTTTATCATTTCCGTGGAGAAATGACAGATATTTTGCATATTAATTTTTATCCTGGTTATGGACTCCTCATTGCGAGATGCATGTATGTATTACTTGGTTGGTGGCATCCTACTACAGTAGGTGGTTTTCATGGCCAGCCTGTTGAGGTGGCGTGGAAGACCGGTAGACTTATTGGTCCCATTCAGGTGGGAGTGTAGAGCCCTGACTGAATATTCATCGGGAAGCCGAGGTCACCACACGGAGGACTGATGGGTCAACGTTAAGGACATGAGTTCCTTGATAGCTTTAAACCTAGCCATGGCCACGGTGAAGGTTTAGAGAGGATTGTAGACCATGTTGCATTCCTTTTGTAGTGTTATATTAAATTTGTGGTTTTAGCGGTGAGTATCTATTTTATGGATTTTGAGACTATACAATATAGTTGTTCTTTATATATATGTATATGTAAGTGGAACTGTTATAATCCATTTGCATTATTATAAAATGGTTTGATGTTTAACTTGTTTTGTAGTACAACCCCTGTATTTGATCTTTCGTGGATTTGTTGTTGTAAACCCTAGTTGGGGTAAAAAGGCTTTCTTGACACTATCTTTTGTTATATTGAATTGATGATTTTTGTTATATTTATCTATGTTCTAAACTATTAGTATTATTAGTAATGTATTATTTTGGTGAGTTATACCATGTATTTTTTTATATTCTTGTAGTATTTTGCTAACCCACTCACTGAGTAACTTTAGTTGCTCACCCCTCTTTTCTCTTCCCAGGCTTTTGTAGGTAGTAGTACAGTATTAAAGCGTTGTGCTGGGCATCCACTATTTGTTTTTATTCTATACCACGTTCATGTATGTTATCCCTGAGCATGTATATGTTGTAGTCGGGCATAGATCCATTAGTATGATTGAAACTTTAAAAGCATGGTTTGTATGTTTGTCTAATCTTTTGGAAACTCCATTGTACTTGTGATCAATACAGTTCTCGAACTCTATTATCGGGTCTTGTGGTTGATGCTTCCTTTGTGTACCTATGAATTTCCCTATTTTGTACTTGTTTAAGGTTGTTGGTTTTCGGTATTCTATCAGTCTTGTGGTGACTCGAGGGTTGAGTGGTGGGGTATCCCTCCTGGGGTTATCGCGGCGGTTGTTGTGTCCTGGGGCCAGCGAGTCAGGGTGTGACACAATGCAAGCAACGCACAGTTATGATGGAGGCATTGGCACAAACCCTAAAGCAAACAAATAATGGGTCTCTCATCGTGTATTGCAGAAACCCAAGGAGCGCCCATAGTATAGAGCTATCGACATACCAAAAGACATATTACAAGAACATGGTGTTCGTCTACTACATAGGCGTGCTTGGATAGAGAAGGAGGTTGGCAGAGCTGCCATTCATGGTAATGAGGTTAATAGCTATGATTTGCATCTCTGGTATGTAGACAAAGTGACAGAGACAAATCTCGGCAGTGTTATCACCATTCAGAAGATGGTGAGCACTTTAAACCCGCGTTCTTCTCATTTCAGACTTGTTTGTTGGCATTCAAGCAGGGATGCAGGCCATTACTTTTTGTTGACGAACACATTTGCTTGGTAAGTAAGGTCGGATTATAATAGGTGCAACCGACATAGATAGTAATGAGGGTATCTTCCATGTAGCATTCGTTGTCGTTGACAATGAAACATATGAGAATTGGACTTGGTTTCTTGCTACTCTTGGGGAGGCATTGTAGGATCAAGATGACTACGGAGAAGTTATTACATTCATCTCGGATTAGTCCAAGGGTTTTGTCAATGCAGTTGCGAGAGTGTTCCCCTCATCGCAGTATGGTTATTATCTGCGCCATTTAGAGGCCAAGTTTATAAAGACCAATGGCAGACTAGGGAAAACATTCAAAGAACAATGTTAGGCAGTAACCGTCGAAATTGCATACACGTACACATCTAAAGAGTTCGACAATGCATTCAGTGAACATGGGTCCACTTCGGCCGATGCATACGCTTGGTTGTTACACAAGTCTAACATTTATAATTGATCTAACTATTTGTTCAAGGGTATACGGTGGTGTGAGATGTACTAAATCAAAAAGGTAAGGCATCTACCGGTAACGAACATGGTCGATTCTATAAGGTAAGATTACATACATAGTTCAATACTTTTCTGTGTATTAGTAAATGTTAGTGTATAACATCTTTTGTTAGTGTGTAAAACCACTTGTTCCTATATAGTATAAGTTAGTTCTGTGTAGATAAAACTGTTAATGTGTAATAGTTTTCATACCTGTGTAGTAGCTAATGTTAATGTGTAAAATAGTATTTTGTTATGTATTATTTTAGGTATGCGTGTGTGATAATACAATCGTGTGTAATACTATCACTATATGTGTAGTAACTATAGTTAGTGCGTAAAATTGTACATTGCTATGTATTCTTATAGGTACGTGTGTAACATTATTTGTTTATATAAATTACCAACTTATAATTGGCTTCTCACATATTAACACGCAAGTTTAAACTTATGACATGCTGGCTGAGTGGCGTGAAGTGTCGGTCAGGAGAGATACATACCTTTGCCTTAAGATACAAAAGAAAGTTGAACAAATTGTCGAAGAAGGTTGGTTTTTGCGAGTGGCTCGATCAAGCGACTACACGTATGAAGTGGTTGACGATCACAACAGTGCTGCCAACCTGCATGTCCGAAAGTGTTCCTCCAGGAGATGGGAAGTACATGGACTCCCATGCAATCATGTAACTGCCGCAATTATGCAAACAGATACAAATGTACATTGCTAAATAGATGAATATTTTACAGTCGAATGGTATAATTGTGCATAAACCAAACAAATCTATATAATCCCTGACAGTAACAAGCCCTCCGGTGACACTCGTCAACTCAAAATACGGCCACCGATAGCAAAGATATGACCCAGGCATCCAAGAAGGAAGAGGATTGAGTCACAGGCCTTTGATGTGCGTGACTTGCACTGTGGTAGGTGACACCAAAGTGGGCATAATCATCAATCCTGTGTAGTAACGTGTTTCCGTGTAACGTTAGATGTTCTTTTGTAGTAGATAGTGTTCTTGTGTAACTAGGTTTGTTCCTTTGTAATTATGTTTGTTAATGTTTAATTATATTTGTTCCTATGTAATTATAGCTGTACTTGTGTACTATTGGATTTTTCTATTTACCCTTATGTTTTCTAGTATGTTTGTGTTTACAGTCTTATGGATTTGTATTTGCGGAAATGTTTACATGTCGAAATAAAGATTTTACAAACATGCATAATAATTAAAGGATTTATGTACAAACGTTTTCATGGTTAGTCCAGTAGTACATAAATGTTTTTAATAGTGGGGATCTTTGCTTTTGTCTACATATCTGGCTTCTTCTACATCTTTGACATGGTCTGCATGTGGTTCTGTGGCGGGATCAGCGTCCTAGGTAACCTCCGTGATAGGTCTGTGGATCCCTAGGCGTCTCCGTGGCAAGTTCGAGGCCTTGGTCCCCAGTAGAGCCTTTGTCTACATCTCTCCAGCCTTTGTCATTGTCCTTCTCCCTGTAGGGATCCAAGTCCTTGGTAGCCTCCCTGCGGTAGGTTCAAAGATCCCGGCGCCTCCTCAGAGCTCTATAATTTTTCACCGCATTCCATCCAAGCAATATTCGTGAGACGCACACTCGTCTCAACATGAGATGTCCCCCACAAGCACGTCCAATCGCCTCCATTCAAAAATTTGCTCTATGTAGCACACATAGAAAACTGGACAGTCGTTGCTTCTGGGGGGTTGTTGGGAGCAGTCATGCACATGCTCTAAAGGTAAATCTCTGAATTTGTTATGGGCCGTATGAATCTCCACACACAGTTCAAAGAGATCCCCCTGAAGGATCGTATCCTATAATTAGTAATGAGTATATCAAGTGTTTGAGAAGGTCAAGAGTTTGAGAAGGGCTTACCATGTCAATGGCATTTGAGTTATACACAAATGACTAAAGAAAAAACTAGTGCTTGCATTTCGTATTCTCCATGTCAAGTGGGCCGTTAAAAATGATTAGCATAAGGATAATGGCAGTGTTTTTGTGGTCAAACGTGAATTCATCCATCATGTATACAGCCTAGTCCACGGTGAATTGTGAGTTCTGCATTGCGAGCGCCAAAGGCCATGTGACAATGACATCATTGGGGATTTAATCTTTGCCTTTGAGGAGGACGTAAACGCTTTTAAATGTTGTATACCCGTAGTCATCCCTCCAAACTACTAAACTACAATCAATATGAGATCAAAAGTTGTACAGTAATAATATATTACACACATATAATATATCTTACACAAATATAACATATATTACGTAATTATACAATACATTACACAAGAAAAACTATATCTTACACAAGTATAGCATAGTTTACACATGTATTGGATATTTTTACATGTAAGCATTATAATACACATGAAGCAATTATATTACATACGTCATCATTTATTATACGACTAGCAGACATTAAACACACAAGTGGTAAAAATGAATGTGAAACATGCATATCAAGATTCTAATTATTGTTGTTTCTTGTGTAGAAGATCTCACTAGTGAGAATAACTAACCCTGTTGAGTCGATGTTCAAGTAATGCGAATGGCTCGCTCATTTCAACCGGGTTCACCTCCCCAATACATGCATAGTTCTCCTTCAATGGGAGGAAAGCAAACGTGGTCTTCACTTCCGAGGTCTTCTCTTTTGGTGGACCTTTATATGGCACTATTCCAAGCAAGTTGTTTTCCTATGTTCCATTCTTCAGTCAGTGAGGGATTCTACAAAAACGCCCATGGGTTCTCATAGTTCATGCTCCCTTGGGTGCAGCTTTCTTTGGTGGAGATTTTTTTGCCAGAGCTCCCCTTAGTGGGGACTTCCTTATTGGGGCCCACACTGGGGCTTTCTTAGGTGGAAGCCTCTTTGGAGATAGTTTGATGGGGCCACTTCGCTAAGTTTGCTTTTAGCTGCAGGCATGACACGCATTGGGGTGTATCAACTTTACCATCTTCAGTGGTAGAAGTCTCTCTAACAAGGAAAGGCGATGGGGCCTTAGGGATATGATTTTCACTTGATGGGGTTTTAGTAGAAGGTATCTTATCTAGGGTGCCATCGGGATCAAGAAACTCAAGAATCAGTCCCTAAAATTTTCACTTTCCCGACTTTTGGTCGACTCAACCTCTCCAAGACCGCGCTACTCGCTTAAACTTCATACCTAAAGAAGAAGGTAGAGGAGAGCTATACATTGTTTCCCGCTGGACGTTACAATCCAGCGGCGGTAACCTTGAGACGGCCCTTTACTGCCTTTCATCATTCGCTTTGCACTCGTCTAAAATGCGCACGCTAGCTTTACTGAAATTCCTCTAATACCGCAGAAGAAGAAGTTACACACATCATCGCTATCTCCTTATGATTGATGGCGGAGAATTTTTAATGTAACTATTTTCCCCCATAACACATTATTCAGGGTGTCCTTCTCGTGTCCCTGCTTTGTTCACACCGCCTCTTACCTCATAGAACTAAATGATAAGGGGTGATGGCGCACTCATTTCAAATAACCTATGGTGGTATACTTTCCTTTGCACCGCAAATCGTCATATGTGTCGTCAGTTATTTGGAGATCGGCCATCAGCCACTTGTGAATGGCATGGGCCCAAACATAACAGTCGAGTGAGGGAAGATTATTAGTGTACCTGGCCATGAATATTGGCGCAATAAGAGAAGTTCTGGGGAAGAAGATGGTGGTCATTAAGTAGACTACCAAAAGCTTCACAAATGTCTCCTCCTCACCGTATTTCCTTCACACGAGCCTGAATAGATTGTCTTTAATTACTTCACGGTGACAGTTAAGCATTTTACTGAGGAATGCCTTCTCAAACTCGCATTACACCTGCAGCAGTGCGTCAAGCACCCCTCTCTCCTGCATGATGGGTGTGACATCCATTAAATGGCCAAAAAGGGTTCCTCGGAGTATCTCCTAGTGCCACATATTCATTTCCTTCCTCAATGCGTAGATCAATTCAACAACAGAAGCAAGATAACATTGTGCATTTACAAAAATCATCGCCATCTTCTGTTGTGGAAAAAAACAAAACGCACATCAATATCTTAAACACGAACACCTTATTTTACATAGGAACACCTTATTTTACATAGAAAGCGAAAATATTACACGGTAAGATAGATAAAGTAAATGACAAACTTAAGCAAGTAGACATCATGAAATGTCGATTTCACACGTAAAGGAACCAAAGCTACACAGGAGATCAAGATCGAAACTGTAAACACAGAAGATAAAGGTTGAGATCTAGGCAAGGGTTCTTACCTCTCGACCGAGATTTTCTCGGAGAAACTTCTTCAATGTGTGCCCTTCAACTAGAGAACAACGGATTCGAGAGAAGACGAGCATGGTGCTCATGAGTAAGACTGACATACGTGGAAAAGTTTTTCCACTCAGTCACCAAAAATATGTAGAAATGAACATGCTTTAATGGAGAAAAGGATTTCACTGGATCCCGATGGTTCGCAAATCCAATCATCCAACTCTAGAAGGTTACCGAGATGATGAAGCGGCGATCTCGCTATTTTCACGCGTACCGGAGAAGTTTCTCCACTCTAAGGGTACTCTTGTAATTTTTCACCACCAATTAACCCCCATTTAACATCATTTGGGGAATCAGGGCTAAAAAGAATTGGCTAATAAAGAAGGGACCAAAAAGGGATTTCTAGGGTCTGCTTATATTTTTGTAGTGAGAGTAATTGCATGTAAAGTCTTTGTGGAAAGACTTTGCATGCAATTACTTTTTACTCGCAACTAACATTACAACGCTTGGTTATCACAATCAAAAATTGTAATTACTTTGCATGCAAACTTAATTCCCACGCTTGTACTGAACTTGTTTTCAATGTAAAATTAGGTTTATTCTCATTTTTGCCCTTAGTTGTTATAGAAGTTACTAAATTTGAGTTTTTATTCAACTCTAATAATATTATTAACTTAGTCCAAATAATAATTAACCTATTCTTCATAAATTATCAATTGGGTTTTTATATATAGTACACTAAAAATATAGATTTAAACCACCATGTGTTCCTAATTGTCCATCATACAAGTTTATTTGTTTCAATTTTACATCTATTGCTTTGATTGATATTATCCAACAAATATTCATGACACATTCCATATGAACAATCACACATTAATAAATAGCTCAAAGTATTACCAAAGAAATTCATAATCCAAACTCAAAAGTA
>NW_024088543.1:0-22723 GCF_009730915.1 Dioscorea cayenensis subsp. rotundata | reverse complement strand
TAGTTACGCATTACAAGATAAAGACATTAAAATGACGTTCTCGTCATGTACAAGTTTCCTTTATTTTTCATTTGTTTTCCAAATCAAATGTTGTTCTTATTTTACATTTATTTTCAATAAGTTTTGGACCTTAACTTTTGAGTTGAGTTAGGAATTCAAATCTTTATCTTTTCGTTTACTATATAGTTTCGACCTCTTTAATTTTATATATATTTTTCATGGAAGATGAGGACTAGAGGCTAAGAAAACGAGTGAGTGCTGTCCGCTCATAGCCAGCAGTTAGACTATTTCAGATACAACCACTACTCACGCTCTTAAAATAGTGTACCTACCAGTTGATTCGAACTCCTCATACTACTTTATAAAAAGCTCTCATGCGATCCAACACCAACAGCACCACTGGATCGTCGTGGCTCAAACTTTTATCTGACTCAGTAGAAGAATGAGGGTCATCGCATTGTGGAAGGTGTTCTGCTGATTATATCATTATTATTTGACTTGTTATGTATATATAATGAAAATTCTTTTAAGCTTCAAAACCATGCAAAAATACCCCATTTCATAATAACAACAATATAATGAAAAATAAAATGGAGTTTAAAAATAAAATAATTTCGCAAAGATATACTCAAAAATTGGACTAAAGCGACTAAAATGATAATTTCAACCTTTTAAAAGATATATATAAATGCCAGATATTTAAAATGCCCAATTACTCGTTTAGTAGATTATCAGCATTGATTTGAATTTCCCAAATAATAACATGTGACAAAATAGTACATAGGCCATTTTAATAAATCTAAAATAAAAAGAGGGCTATAGAAGGGAAAAGATTTTATTTTCAGGCGTCAGATCGTGAAGTTTCGTGGACAGCGATTCTATGGCAATTAATCATAGAATCGAGACATAACACATCAATGTTCTATAGCTAATATAAGCTTCTGCATCTAAACTACATCCATATATAAGGGTGATGGTTTTATATATATTTTCTTAACATTTAAACCCTTTAATACATAGTGATAGCTATTATCTCTCGATTTTAGCCAGTTACTATAAACCTGAGTATATTGATTATTATTATTATTGTCATTTTAGTATGCAACCAAGACTCTCTCTGCTTTTTGTTATACATTTATTGTATTGGAATTTAAAGCACAAAATGATGGGATTCAGAAAGTCCACCTCACGTACGCCTCTCTCTGATTGACAACACTCTCAGTAAATTGGATATAACGCAAGCAACAAAACAAACCCAACAACAACAACCCAACACACTTTAGAGAGTAGTTTAACCCCAATATATATATATATATATATATATATATATATATATATATATATATATATATATATATATATATATATAATTTCTAAACTTACCAAACCTAAAGCTGCCCCAAATTATATATAACTCATCTGGTTTAATATTTAAATTAAATAAATGATTCATATGTCTTTGCTGAATTCACGCCAGCTATATTTCGTTAATCAGATACAAACTGAATGAATTTCACTTGATTACAAAATTTTATGACTGAATATCATCAATTAAAAATTACATACAATCTAATATAGTTATATAATATAATTACATAATTTGAATTACCAAACAGAATCAACATCAATTTCTAAATTTTAAAGTCGTGATTGCAAATAAAATCACTCACAAGTCACCTTATGTACTAAAAACTATAAATATTATTGACTAATTGAAAAATATTAAAATAATATTTAAAAAATAATTTTTCCGAAAGTTAATTAGTCTCGAATAAAATTATAAAAAATACCTGAAACATTCAACACTTCAAACCTCAATACTGCAAGAAGAGAGTCAACTTTTATTTTCCCTTCTAAACTAAGGTTGAATATGAGAAAATTAATTCTCATAAAAATTCAACTATTGAAATAAGTATAAAAAATGAGTAGAGTGCAAGTGCTTAAATTAGCACATACATAAAAACTTCCAAATAAATAATTGTAATTACTTTCATATTATATATATTTATATATACATGTAGAGGTTGAAGTTTTGAGTATTTAGGATTTTATTAGTTTTCAAATAATTGATCTTTAATAATAGATCTTATTAGTTTTCTTATAAATTTTCTACTTTGAAAATTGGTAAGTGAGGATATGTCAGTCATTTCCATGACAGAGCAGGTGAAGTGCTGTGAAATTTCTGGTCACAGCTCACTACACCTTACCTGCTGCTCTGAATCTCTTCCCATAAGTATCGGAGATAATGATATAGGTGCCTTCAGCGAAACCTACCAAAAAGGAACTAGACACCGATTTTAATATTTTATTGAAAACCGCAAGCTTCATTTCTAATCTTATCATACCGCAGAAATCATATAACGGTAATTTCAACTCATTAATATATAGTCACTATTGAAAATTTCGTATTTCCATTTAATTAATTGACATTTCAAGTATTTTCTTTACAGGATCTCTAAGTGAACTTGGTGGGAGTGAAGTTCGGTATTGTTAATTTTGTACCTGTAGGATAAGTATTCCTAGAGCGAATGTTGTTTCCCCGTAATGATACAAAACGTCCCAAATATCCTGCCATGGTTATGCAACATTGCAGTGTTAAAGGTTCTTAAGTGAATAATCTGAGCTCAATATTGCCAGGATGAAAGGTTCTTATTGGAAATTCCTATGCTGTTTTCATGAAGATAATTGATAACCCTGGAGCCTACGGTATGTGTAAATGAATTAACTTCATTTTCCTTGCATCAAGTCGATCTAAACAAGCTCAATCTAGGACCTAAATAAAAAGAGTAAATGCATTTTTTATTTGTTCTACTCTTTTCTCAATTTTTTAGTTTGTAAACAAAATTAAATGAAAAATGATAATAACAAGTATGGAATAAATGAAGACAGTTCAAAAGGATTAAGAACTCTACTAAGAACCAAGGATGCTTTTGAAAGTCTTGGTTCAGATGTAAATTATGTGGTGCTTTTTTTATGACATGTAAAACCAAAGTTTGAAGCTTACATTATTATCAAAAAGAAGACACATTTTTCTTCATTATTATTCAGTTTGTTTCTTTTTTCCTTAATTTGACGGCCATATATATAGGCTTTATTTGTGATGATGTCATACTTATTTGTGATTCTTCTGTTCTCGGTTGTAATTTTGGCTTTGAACATCTCAGCGATGACACTTTCGGCTCCTTACCCAGAAGGCCAAGTGATTTCCGCAAAAGGTTTAGTTTATCAAAAATGTTGAATTCTCTGCTTGTTTTAAATTCTAAAGGAAGTAACCCTTTAGAACTTGAAACAACTGCAAATGATTCTGTATCTCCACATTCTACATCTTAGAAATGTTATGCAGTTGAAACAGTTGTAAAATTATCAAAAATGTCTTGCTATCAGGTCACTTCATTCTATAAACTGAGTTCATTTCCAAACATGAATTTCATATTCTGTTATAATTTTTCTCACTCTTTGTTTCAGGTTTTAAATGTGACAGATCCATGCCGGATCGCTCTATATGGTTGCAATCAAACTGCTACAGCTTGTTCGATCGAAGCCAGTACTTACTTTTGGGATAATGTACACCCTACAATGGCAACAGCTGGAAGCCTTTTTGGGAATTTAGTTTATGATGGCTCAACTGAATTTGCCTCCTATCAACTTCAAAAAATTAGTTGAAGATTATAAACGAGTTAACTTCAGTGGCTGAAATGGTTCCTGTGAAGGTGGCTCATTCTAAAGCTTCTGTTGTGATTGTTATTATCACAGTCTTATTTGCTGTCTGAAGTTTATGTTTTTTTATCCAGTTTATGTTCTCGTGTGTAGTATTTTCCAGTCTATGATCTCCGCCAACTAGTGGATATGTATTGTGTGGTCTTCTTGTCTATGATCTCCACAACTAGTGGATATGTATTGTTTTACCCTATGTACTCTGTCTGGTTTGCCTATCATTAATGTACTCTCCTTTTTATTACTTATGTGGTTTGCCCACCTATTCCAATAAATAAATTAATAAATAAAAATGAAAATTATTTTTCAATAATAATTGCCTTTGTTCGCATGTTATTTTTTTTTTTTTTTTTTATCTAAATACTATTTAAAATAAAAAAACAACTGTTGAGAGATTTTTATTATTCAAGTTTAATTATTATTTTTAGCTTGTAATTAATGTTGAGTTGAGAAGTAATTTCTGAGCTGAAAGCAACATCAAAACATTTTTTAGGAAACCACCCTTTGAATATATATTAAAAATTATTAGATTTGTAGAAATAGTTTCAAAGACTGTCGAATCTCTTGATGATTTAGAGATAATACTTGTAAATAAGATGATTAATCAATATATATCTTCATTTTAAACTCAAAAATTATTTTTATTTTATTTATTTATTTTATTTTACAAGACTTGAGTTCTATAATATTAAAGAAAGTTGTTAATATAAGATAAAACCATTATTTATAAAAAATGTATTAATATTTCACCAACCATTTATCAATTTACTGTATCAATGCACCAAATGACGTACTAATTTTCTCCCACCAATATTATAAAATATTTGCCCTCTCACAAATATTGTAAAATATATTTAACAACTTTGCTTAAGGGTCATGTTAAAATTCAGTCAAAGTACCATCAATGAACAGTACGTCTCCATAATTGCTTTAAGAAACTAATACAAAATTTTCTATCTCTTTCTTTTCTAGGACTTCTCTTCTTCTAGGAGGTTTCAAGATCCATATTACTTTTATAATTTCATATATTATTGTCACTTGTATTTTGAAAACGCCAAAAATTCAAATTATAAGAGTAATATCTCTACCGTTTCAAATCAACAATATTAGAATGAAAATTTTATAATATTTCATAACTTCTAAAAATCTACCAACTGATGTGTTGTCACATAATTACAAAACATTTAAGGACTTTATATATAATTTTCAAAATTAAGTAGTAATTTCTATTAAAACCTAAAGGCTCTTCTATAGAAGAGATATCGGTACCTACAAATAATTTATATTTTACATATTAGTTTAAACTCCTCGACTACATAAATTTGATTATCTTTGTAATTATGAAATATTTTTAATAATAATATTAGTGTAAATATATATATATCTCCTTCTCACTATACCCCATCATGATGATTACCGCATGACAGGGACAGAATGTTTGCATAACAAACACTCTATATATATACCCTTAGTCGTAAGATAATTGTTAATCTTATCCTTCACTTGCAACTTGTATGATGGTGCTTGTGGAACTATCAAATTAATTATTGAACATCGATTTTTAGTTAAAATAAAATTTGAAAATACTATTTAAAAATGCTACTTAATTTAATAATATTTGATTTCACTCACTTTTCTAAAAGTCACATAATCATGTTGCACTCTTAAACACATATTTAGAGGTCTGCTAAAAGAACATTTGATTTCTCATTCTGTCCCAAATACAACAGAAATGACACTTATAATGTGCATTAATCTATACCAAAATTCCTCAAAAAAAAAAAAAAAAAAAAAGACCAATTTATTTAAAAAATATATAATAAACTAATCAATTACATATTTACCATAAATTTAATAATGAAAAACAAAATAGTGAAAAAATATAAATAATAAAATGAATATTCGGTAAAGCGTTTGAAAGAAACATTTGAATACACTGTCTTGATTGCATAAGCAAACATGAATCAGATCTTGAATATAAATTGATTTTTTTTTTTTAATATTATACACTAAAAGCACAAAAGTAAATTATGAGGAATGATATTTTTGGCTTTTATGCCTTTACTATATTAAACTGGGCAGCAATACCAGCGGTCAGGCACAACAAAAATTGATTTATTGGCCATGCGTCTTTACCCATAAAAAGTATACTTTTGATTTATCTTCCTGTTTAAATTTAGGTGATTTACTCATAAACATTCAATTAAATCCATAATCCCTCAGTTTTGAAAAGACACACGTATTTAACTCATTTATTATTTCGGCATGACTTTGATAATCCTGTCAAGCTTGAGATTCATAATGACGAGACAGGGCCATGCTGTGCCATTTGGAATCTCTCTCTCTCTCTCTCTCTCTCTCTCTCGCTCTATATATATATATATATATATATATTTTAATATATATATATATATATATATATATATTTCTTTCTTGCTTTGCAGTACCATCTTTGGCCACACTTTGACTACTTTTAAATATTACCTCACCTTCGATTTCATTTATTCTACATTTTAAATAAGAATTTAGTCAAAACAATTTTATAATTTTATTTTAAATAATTACCACCACAACCTTTGATATCATTATTTCCCGCACAACTGGGAAGAGACTAGTTTTCATAATGCATTACTTTTACTGCTTTTAAATAGATTACCATACCATAAAAACCTAAAATCATATGCGTTATGACAGTCTAAGATTCAAAGCGTCAAAAATGAAAACACTCAACAAACAAACTCATCACTTATTTAATAAACCTAACTTTTGTGAAGATAAAAGAGGATATAGCAAAAACAAATAATTATTTTTATTTATCGCACAATAAGCAAAGCTACGATAAGCAGCAACAAATTTAACAGTGCTGCAAAACAATCTCGTGACCACCAATAATATGCATTTCTACATCTAGAGTTAGTTGAGTTACTTTAATTAGTTCTTCGAATCAAATGAAACCAAACTGTTGCCATCAATCTCCATAGGTACATAAGCACTTAAAAAGGCTTCACCATTTTGCTTTATTCCCTTTATATGTTAATATCATTGAGGATATATCTGAAATATATATATATATATATAGTATATATTTGAAAATTTATATTACTTCCTAGATTTTGATGAAAATATCTCATTTAGTTTTAATCATTAAATAATTTCTGATTTTGTAAGATATTTTATAAGCATACATAATCCTAGAAAAACACAAATCAAATATATTAAACAAAAAATTTACCTCACACCGATTTTGAATCCTTAAAAATATAAATTTTGAGGATTGGGTATAGAATAGCAACTTCTAGCAAATATTTTTTTACATTTATTTTTATCTCATATTTTCACAAATATTTTTGAAATTTGAATACTTTTCTTTTTAATTTTTTTTTGCATAACATAAAATATGTTAAACATGATTTACTTATTGGTTTTCTAAGGGTTTTAATTTGAGCTCTAAAAAAGAGATTTTTAAGACCACGGTGGTAATCTCGTTTTTGTTACAATATTTTGTAGATATTAAATAATTGAATTTTTCTTAAAAACAAATGTTCACACAAAAATAAAATAAAAATTTCGAAAAGATGGCGAATAACACTTTTTGTCACAACAACATAGTAATCCCAATCAATAGTGCATCATAGTAACATTTTATCCCTACTGAAATTAATTTGGCACCAAATTTTATATACTTAAAGGGTCCGTTTGGTGGACATGATAGAGACATTGACCTGACATAATACGAGTGACCTGATATAAGAGAGAGGATGAGCATGTTCTCATGTCCTATCTTATGCTTATCGCATCTAATCGGACAAAGCCATTGGATAGCATTTATTATCTTATTTTACGTTTGAAGTGGACTAGATAATGACAGGATATGATATGAATAATATGTAAATAGACAAAATTATCCTTTATAATATAATTATATATTATTTTTAAAAATAGAATTTTTTTTTATTTTTTTCCTTAATGATTTACTTGTCGGTATCTTTATGAGTTTCGATTAAATTATTAAAAAAAACCTAATGCCCACAAATATATAGATCATAATATCACCGACTTGCAAAAATTATACTTCATACCTATTTTCTTGGAGAAAATCATACACAAATATATTAATATGGTAAAAAGCTAGAGTAATAAACCCATTAATGAAAAATAAAGTCCTATGTTCAAGCACAAGATCAACGGAGAACTCTTCAACCACTTTGGATGCGAAAAACCCTACTTAGTGAAATTAGCGTCCTATTTAGTTGTTGATAAGCTTTTTATCCCAAGCATTAAAAGATGAAAAGAAGGCATATAATCAAACCCTAGATGAGTTTAATAAACCAAAAATAGGGTAAAAAAGTAAATTTAAAATTTTATCATCTCCTACCTGTCTATATCATGACTTCCCCCACAGGATTTAATATCATGTCCCCAGTAGGATAAATTGGGTCAATAGGATAATATTATCATATCCTATTGGCACACCAAACAAAGGAAAATAATAGGATATGATAGTCTATCATATCCTATGGCTCTTATCATGTCTACCAAAAGGGCCCAAAGTGTCAAAATTTAGCCACAAAAAAGATTATGAGACTATTATTATATTAATAGTGACAACATAATTATGTGAACTCCTAATTTATCACAATTATAATAGTTTTAATGACACAAAAAAATTATCAAAATAAACTTAAACAATAGTGTTAATTAATTTTGTTTTGTCACAAAAAAACTCATATTTGTGATAAAATGCCAGATACTCATAAAAAATTTGCCACTAAATGTCTTAATTCTTGTAGTGAAGGTGCAAAAAAATGATCTATTAGTCAGTGTATGAAATATATATATATATATATATATATATATATATATATATATATATATATATATATATATATATACATATATGTATATCATAATTTTGTCAACTTAGGTTATTTTTCTAGTATAATTTTGTAGGTCATGGATGCTACATCATTCATACAACGAGTTTGGAAAAGCAAGGCTTTTAAAACTGGACCGAACCAACTAGTCATACCGACAAAACTTGGAACTGGCCTGCAATCTGTTCCGGATTCAATTTATTTATTGACCAAGATGTGAATTGGTCAAACTCCCAAACAATGCAGTTGAACAAAAAGCAGATGAACCCCAATTTTCAAATGAATTTTTTTTAATATAAAAAGTACAAAGTAAAGAAAAGAATGAATTGGGGCATGAATCGGGCCCTTCTATTCTTGTTGTTTTGGTTTTTTGAAGCATCAACTACATTACAAATGAGGTTTGTCTCATTTGGCTAGAGACTCCACCTCTGGATCAGCCTAAAATACTTGCCATGCGAGCTGACAAGGTAAGGTACCACTGCCATCACATGTCAACCTTATTTCTCTGCTTTTCATATGGAGAATGGCTTTTGGTTATCATTGGTGTGATGAAGGTATTGTTTGAAGGTTTGATAAGTAAGAAGAAACCAGCTTAATAGACGAGTGTTATTTGAAAGTTTGAGAAGTAAGATACTTTTGTTATGTTTTTATATGTTGTTGTTGAGTTCATAGTCTTTACTTTGTTGCATCTCAAAAACATTTATCATGTGTTTTTATTTTGTTGTAACTAAGTTTTTGTTGCTCTCAAAACATTTTCAGAAGATGTATTTTTGTTATATTTGATTATGTTATTGTTATGTTATTGTTGTTGTTATATTATGTTATGCTTTTGTTATGTTGTTATGAAAAACCTTAGAAAGCAAAGTTTAGTTAAATAAATATGTTGTTATGATTTTTTTAGTTTGTGTTGCAAAATTTCTAAAGTGCCTTCTTGTTCATATATGTTATCATATATATATATATATATATATATGATATCATCCGGTCGGATCGACTGGCCTATGATCCAAATATGAGATCGATTCACTCTCCAGTCTATTTTTAAAAACATTGTGGAAAAGCTATTTAGATGGAAAAACATTATTCGTTGATCAAGTCATAATACTCATGCTATGGGCCTACAGTACCCTATTGAGAGCTACGACTCACTAATAGTGGTGATCCAAGTGCATTATAAAACTTGGGTGGCAATAGTGTTATCAAATATGATAGAGTGGCTGCCTATTAAAGCATAACTCTTCATCTCCCCAAACTCCGAAACCTCTTCATCTCCTGAAATCCTAAAACTATTCATCTTCTCATGTCTCTTCATCTTCCTATAATATTTATGAGGAAGTTTAATAGATGTGACTTTTCATATTAATCTTAGCCCACAAATAGAGGCTTTGTAATATTGTACAATACATATATTATATACGTATGATATACACAAATGAAGTGATTGAATAGAAGACTATTTTTCTCTTCTCTCCATTTTATGTATTGTGTTTGTTTTCTTTCTTAATTTTATAACATGTTATCAACGCGAAAGCTCTACCATTTCAATCTTTGAGGTAAATTTTTGGATCTCATTTATTATAAAATCTTCAAATAGCAAGTAATAGACTATGCATGCCTTTTAAATATTCATATTTGCTCTCACAACAATTCAATCTTCATGATATTTGATATGATTTGATTTATTTTATATTTATGTGATAGTATCAATATGTCAAATCTTGCAAAACTTGAATTTGTGACTCTTGGCATTAAGGGGAAGAATTATTTATCATGGGTGCTCGATAAGTGCTTAAAAGTTCATATGTTTTTGTATCATTTACACTGCATTTAGCTTGAGATTTGACATGTTTAGCACCAAATTAGTACAAATTTTATTCTTTTGTTCACCACGGTCTTTATTTATATTTTAGGGCCAAAAAAGCGAATTTTGGAGCATTTCAAAGCAAAATGGATTAAGTTGTTTAATTAGAGCTTCACAGCTGCTCACAACGGTCATGGTGACATCTCACCGTGGCCATTATCCACTCTCATCACTATCATAATCATGCCGTGCAGTGTGGAATCATTGGAAGCAACACAGCCACAATGGTCTCACTACAGCCATTATGAATCCATCATGATCATGATCTAAGCAAACAATGGCCAGAGAAGTCATGGAAAGATACGACTTTAGTCCCAAGCAATAATTTACTCACCATGGGCAAGGCCTTAGTGGACTCAACATTATATAAACCCTATGTTTTTCTGTTCAAAAGGGGATTCTTTTGCCGAATAAGGTAGAAAGGCCAAAATCCTGGAGATCTGAGTGGGTAAAGATGATTTGACGCACATCATTAGAGGAGGGTGAGCGAAGAGATTTGACGTCATATTATCAATCTTGGGACTCTCGACCTTAACCTTCAGAGATATATTGGAGGGAGTTAGCTTAGGAATTTTTTATACATTATTCTTTGTTCTTGTAGATCTATTTTTATTTATATCTTTATTCTTGATCCAGAGGTCCCCAATTCGAGGGGAATTGTATGTATAGGTATTTTGATGATTGCTTATGAACTTTGATTGATTATTCAATAAATCTATCTAGTATTTTGCGATTCATTGCATGTTTCTTGAATATTTATTTTGTTAATGTGGTGAGGAAGATATAGCCCTACATTAGAATACACATGTCATGTTAGATCTATGCATGCGCTAAGAGATTAGGCATAACTAGGTTTCTAGAGTAGGAATCGATTACCCCTTAGGTTTTGGGTTTGATTGGTCCTTTCTAGAAGAATTCTTGCACTTAAGGCAAACATAGGAGGATGGGATAGAAAGAGATTGTGTCTTAAGTTCCTAATTATTTGTACCTAGTTGCTAAGAGATTGGAACTAGTAGGCCTTTCAATTTCCCTAGCCCAATACTAGAATATGATTGTCACACTCAATGCATACCATAAATAACAATCAAGAAAACTGTCATACAACTAACTAACTCTTTCCAATTGTGCTTTAATAATTCTCCATTGTATTGTTTAGTGTAAAAGTATAATAGAGAAATGACGTAAATGTTTAGGCTATTAATTAAGTGAAAAGGAAGTAATATGAGCCTCTCACAGTTCTTGGAGAAATACGGCCCTTGTGCTCACCCACGAGATATTACTTGATAATCCATACACTTGTGGTATTCACGGAGTTACTTTAACATTATTTGCACATTCTTATATTGATTTTCACACAGCCTAGAGGTCTGTCAGTGCTAGATATTGAAATTCATTTATATGTAAATGGTCTTAGAGACGCAATCAAAGAAGGGAATAAAGCATCCAACCAAAATAAGGCCAAAACCATGCTCTTTCTTCATCACCACCTACATGAAGGATTGAAAACTGAATAAGTTACAATAAGAAAAACACACATATTATCAAGAATAAATTGAAAGAAAGAGATGACCACCAAAAAACCATAATTCTTTCAAAAGTTCACTATGATTGGATGTATTTGCGATTACATGATTTTAAAATTGTAAGCGAGTATAACTCTGCAATATTCAGAAACATTTCTCAATTGAAATTATGTGGAGAAAAAAGCACTTATGAAGATATGTTAGAAAACATTCTCCATTTTTCATGCATCAAATGTGCTCTTGCAGCAGTAATATCGTGAAAAGGGTTGCAAGAATACTTTGAATTGATTTCTTGTCTTCTCATAATTGAACAAAATAATGAGTTGTTAATGAATAATCATGAGTCACTTCCCAGTAGTTCTACTCAATTCCCTAAAGTGAATGCGTCAACACATAATCAAGTTTATTATCGTAGTTGTCATTCAAAGAACTCATCTCCCCACTTGAAGTGGAAAAAATGAGGAAAAGAAAAATGAAAAGGAAAAAAGTGGACAAACAAGTAGACATGTGGATAATACATGCTATCGTTGTAGTGGCAAAGGTCATTGGTCATATACCTATCATACACCAAAACATCTTGTTGATCTTTACCAAGAATCACTAAAAAATAAAGAGAAAAAGATCGAGATAATTTTTCTTATAAAGATTATTTCGATCATGGCCATATTGATGATACTCATTTGCATATTGCTGACTTCCTGATCGATCTTGTAGAGAAGATTGATCATTTAATTGGTGATGGGAGTATGATCTAAAAATATATATTTTTTTATGTCTTATTAATATCAATTGTGTTTTTCTTTTACAAACACAATAAATAATATACTTATAAAGTTATTTTTTATATTTTTAATTAAAATTTTCTAGTGTTGATTTTTTTTTCTTGTTATGTTTTAATGAAGAATGAGTATCCATTTGATTAACAACAGCATCAATAAGGAAGATATGTGCCTAGCTAATAGTGCAACACCTCACACCATCATTAAAGATAAAAAATACTTCTCTTATTTAGTAATTCAAGAAACCAATTTCACTACTGTATGAGGTAGTACAAAGTTAATTAAATGCTCCAAAATAACTAATTTGTCATTATGTAGAGGAACATAATTTTATATCAATAATGTATTATACCCTACAAGATCTCAAAGAAACTTGCTAAGTTTCAAGGATATCCACCGAAATGGATATCATAACAAGACAACAAATGAAGGAAATATTAAATATCTTTATATTACAAGTTTGATCTCAAGTAAAGAATGCATATTGGAAAAATTTCCTGTATTTTCCTATAGTTTGTACTATATGTATATTAGTATAATTGCAACATATGCAATCATAAATCATGAGCTTACAAATTATAATAGATTTATTATTTGTTATGATCGGTTGGGCCATCTCGGATCAATTATGATGTGAAAATTAATTGAGAATTCGTACAGACATTCATTAAAGAACTAGAAGATTCTTTAATCTAAAGCTTTTCCATGTGATGCTTATTCTCAAAGAAAATAGATTATTCGACCATTCCTGACAAAAATAGGAAATGAGTCTCTTGTATTTCTAGAACGTATACAAGGTGATATTTATAGGCCAGTAGACCCACCATATGGACCATTTAGATATTTTATAGTTTTAAATTATGCATCAACTAGATGCTCTCATGTATGTTTATTATCAACATGCAACCAAGCATTTGCTAGATTTCTTGCTCAATTATTTTGATTACAAGTACAATTTCCAGATTATCCAATTAAGGAAATATGCCTTGATAATGCTGGTAAATTTTCTTCTCAAATTTTTACTGACTATTGTATCTTTATTGGAATTGATGTTGAACACCCTATAGCAAATGTTCATACACAATAGGTTATTGCTTATGAGAACAAAATTTCCAATTTCTTGTTGGGGACATGCTATTTTGCATGCAACAGCTTTAATTCACATCAGGCCAACAAGTTATCATAAGTACTCCACTTTACAATTGGTTTTGGTGAGGAATCTAATATTTTCCATCTAAGAATTTTTGGATGTGCGACTTATGTTCCAATTGCTCAACCACAACGCACTAAGATGGGCCCTCATAGGAGGTTAGGAATTTATGTTAGGTCTGAGAGTCTCCATCTATAATAAGCTATCTGTTTTGCTAATTGTCCTTTTAATGAATTAGTTTTCCCAACATTCGGGGAAGAAAATAAACAACTGGTAAAAGTGATTAGTTGGAAAGAATTATCGTTATCCTATCTTGATCCTCGTTCTAAACAATGTAAACTAGAAGTTCAAAAGATAATTGATTTTAAAAGTTTAACTGAACAACCGCTATATGCATTTACTAACCCAAAAGAAAATGACTAAATCACATATAACAGTTGTTAATGCTCCAATCAAAATTGATGTCCTTGTAGGATAAATTAATATCACAAATGAATCCAAAGCACAGATGAAGCGTGGCTAACCTATAGGTTCCAAAAGATAAGAATTCTTAAAAAACGAAAAGGAGCTAAGAATCTAGATTGCCAAATCGAGAATACAATAACTTTAGAAGAGTCTTTAAAACAAACCCCAATTGTAGAAGAAACACAAGTACCAAAATGAAGTCAATGTTGACAATATTTTTGCATATAATATACGCTAAATGTGATAAATAATGAGTATCATGAACCAAAGTCTGTTGAAGAATGCATCAAAGAAATGATTGACGAAAATAGAAAGATCCAATTGAGTTAGAATTCAACTCACTTGAAAAAGAAAGGTTTTTGGACCTATAGTTCGTTCACCTAAAAGTATAGAGCCAGTTGGATATAAGGCATGACTTGTGGCTCAAGGATTTTCTAAAAGACCTTGCATTGACTATCATGAAACATACTCACCTGTGGTGGATGCAACTACTTTTCGATACTTAGTCTAGTGGTATATGAAGAACTCGATTTGCGTTTAATGGATATTGTTATAGCTTACTTATATGGATCACTTGATAGTGAAATATATATATATATATATGAGACTCCATGAAGGACTCAAAATGCCTGAAGCATACAATTCAAGTTCTCAAGAATATTATTCAATCTAATTAAATAAGTTATTGTATGGAATGAAACAATCAGGACAGATGTGGTATAACTGTCTCACTGAATATTTATTAAAATAAGGATATAAAAATAGTCCTATTTGTCCATGTATTTGTATAAAGAGATCCGGAAAGAATGACATTATTATAATCACAATTTATGTTGATGACTTAAAAATTATTGGAACTCCAAAAGAGCTTCAAAATGCAATAAATTACTTAAATAAAGAATTTTAAATGAAGGATCTTGGGAAAACAAAGTTTTGTCTTGGGTAACAAATTGAACATTTGAAAAATTGGATTTTTGTGCATCAAGAAGCTTACACTATAAAAGTGTTGAAACAATTTTATATGGATAAATCACATCCATTGGCTACCACAATGGTCGAAAGGTCGGTAGATGCAAATAAAGACCCTTTCGACCTCAAGAAAATGATGAGGAACTACTTTGTCCTGAAGTACCATATCTTAGTGCAATCAGAGCACTAATATATCTTGCTGGTCACACAAGATCTGATATACATTTGCTATTAATTTATTAGCAAGATATAGTTCTTCTTCCACATGAAGACATTGGAATGGAGTAAAACATATTAAACATATTAACGAACAATGGATATGGGCTTGTTTTTCACAAATTTACATAAATTAGATTTAATTGGTTATGCAGATGTAGGATATATTGATATTAAAGAGGATAGAATAAAGTATATATTACAAAATTTCTATTTCACTGATGATCTTTAGAAGAATGGTGATATTTATATTCTACAAGTGCATTCAATTGATAATCTAGCAGATTTGTTTACCAAAAGGCATTTCCTACTGCAATATTGGAAAAGTTAGTTCATAATATTGTAGTTTGTCGACTCAAAGATCTCAATTTATAATGTCATGAGGGGGAGTTAATATGTGTTGTACTCTTTTTCCTTAACCATGGCCTTTTCCCATTAGGTTTTCCTAGTAATGTTCTTAATGAGGCAGGAATTATAGCGTATACTAAGGATAGTGTACCCTTTTTCTTTAATTAGATTTTTATCCCATTGAGTTTTTACTAGTAAGGTTTTAATGAGGCATTTCCTTTGATTGTAGGCATCAATGGGGGAGTGTTATAAAACATAATAGAGTGGATGTCTATTAACCCATAACTCTTCATCTACCTAAACTACTAAACCTCTTCATTTTTTGAGCTTCTAAAACTCTAATACTATTCATCTTCTCATAATATTTGTGATGAAGTTTAATATACATGATTTTTCATATAAAGCTTAGCCTATAAATAGAGGCATTGTAATCTTATACAATACACATATGATATATACAAATAAAGTAAAAGAAAACTATTTTTCTCTTCCCTCCATTTTAAGTATTGTGTTTCTTTGCTTTTTTGATTTTATAATAAATAGCTATCTATAAACCAGTGAAGACTTTGTATAACTTTTTACATACAAATGAATAATGGTTATATCATAAATTAATTTTATTGATAAACTTTCGCAAAGAGATGACAAGTATGTGAAAGGATTTATCAGTCTCTCTCTCTCTCTCTCTCTCTCTCTCTCTCTCGCACTCACATATTAAATTTTGAAATTGTATTTTATAGACAAAAGTAAAGAATAGATATATTTAACCAAATTTATTAAATAATTTTAAAATAAATTATGTGAAAAAGGCATATTACACACACACACACACACACACAGAGACACATATATATATATAATGAAAAATAATGCTTATACATTTCAAATTTTGAGATATTTTGCCAATGTCAATTTACATTAATGGTAATTAAATACACTATGAATTATTTAAAAAAACCTTCTAGACTTTAGTTATTTATTCTTTTCAATTTTTGGGGCAGTTTTGGGTCTTTTGATCCTTTCTTCTGTGATTTATTTTTTGGATTTTTAAGTAAAATTTCAAAAATTAAAAAGGCTGGCCGATAGCACCAGCGAGGTTGGATTCATGTTTTATATGATTTACCAATAATATTGTGAAAAATAATATGTGTGATATTATAGATCCATCTGGGTGTTATGGATTTATGATCATTCAATATTTCTTACAAGCATACATGATAAGTGCTTGTGTATTAGTAATAAAAAGTATTCTTTTCTTGCGATGAGTATTACTTTCCTCAGATTTTATCACTTATACATGTGTATTTGTGTTCTTTTGCACATGTAGGGTTGTAAAGTCAAGTATAGAGGAAAGAAGCCAAAGTAGATTGTGAATGCACTTTGTTAATGAAATCTTGTAGTGAACAAACGTGAAGACACAAGTTGTACTCAAAGATGCATGAATGTGTGCCAACCTCCATGTGCTCAAGCAATTACATGGTTTGGAGGAGCACAAAGGCAGTCACATTTGCGTGTCCGACTTGTGCAATCCTAGCAAGATTGTCATCAAATGTGTTTTTATTTGATGATGCAACACGATCTACAGCATGGACGTGTGCCCATTTATGTTGCATCGATGAAAAGTGTGGATTTGGGAATGTTTTGGGGTACTATAGCAAATCATTGTAGAAAAAATACTGTAGCAGTTACTGTTCACAGGGCGCTGAAAAAATGAATTCCTGCAGATTCACATGGGCTGTGGATACCCGATTCTAGCCCTATTTAAGTCATAATTGCAGCCCGATTGGGAGGATTCTTTTCCCATCTTTTTCCCATCTCTTCACCATCTTTGGAGGTGCTCGCGGCTAGGGTTTGGAGAGGCCTTGGCTAGGCTTTTGGAGAGATTTGACGGCCTTCGACACCGCGTTCCTTCGGAAGAGAGTTATTGGGGGAGCTTTCGTCGGCACCGATCCGGCGAGGTGTGCCCTAGACTTGGCGAGGGAACCTTTGAAAAAGACGCGGCTACTCCACAAGACCATCGATACGAACACCAAGGGGCTTTTATTCATGGATTACATAGCTTTACTTTTGATTTCATTATTGATTATACTTTGCTCCATGGAGAGCTAAACCCCTAGAGGGTACTTGGACTTGTAAACCCTAGGATGTTATTATGTCTTTGACCTTTTATTATGCTTTCTTTAATTGATGTCTTTAATTGAGTTCCAATCTTGAATGCTTGTTGAGTTGATTTTCCCTTAGAGTGACACTAGGGTTGAGAATCCTTTTTAGCAACCTTTGTGGATGAGTGACACACCATGAGGGTTAGACAATGCTAGATTGGAGAGGGTTGAGAGGGTGAGTCGAGAGGTAGCGGAACGTCCTCTTTCCCCTCAGGTGTAATTTATCCTACCTCCATATTTCAAGAGTTTTTTGCGGTCACAATAGAGTGAAGTTCTAAGAGACGAACTCCGCTAGGGCTTAATTGCTCGAGTAACAGAGTGAAGCAACCTTGCACAGTGTGAGGCGTCGAGACTGAGCGATTTTTCCCCCGGGGCATAGTGTAGGGTTAATCACGGTTAACCTTAGGTTTGGGACCGTATATTTTAGGATTTCCATAACTCATTAAGCATCAATTGAGAGACATAATGATTGGTCTTGCACTTGAAACAGTAATCCTAGGGTGAGCAATATTCGGGTGCCCCACTTTTTGTCGATTGCCTCTCCTATCATTTACTTGAGCTTCCTTCTTCTTTTACTTCCTTTTTTTTATTTGCATTGATTTTGTTCACATCACTATTGATTCATCTTCATTCTAGTTAAATAACAATCTTTGTGTTTCTAATCACTATTCTCTGTGGATATGACTACTTACTCACCAGGGTATTATTACTTCAACAAACCCGTGCACTTGCGGTCAACACTCAAAGGGTGTTGTCAACGCACAACCAAATCACAAAAATAAGATAAAATACAATGATTATTTACTCAGTTTGGCTCAACTATAGTCTATGTCTAGGGGCCAAGTCCATAAATAAATCCACTAAAAATGGGCAACAAACATGGGTACAATTCTTTCACTGATCCTTTCCAAAGATTACAAGCATCCTCTGTCTTGATTGTTCAATGGCCACTCTCTCACCCATACTCTTGGGTCTCTCTTCTGGTGATCTAATAAAGTATGCTCTGTCTCTCACCCATAAGGGTAGTGGTGATAAGGATGCACGCAAGTGTACGTGTCAATCGTGTAATAAAGTATGCTTAAAATGCAAAATATTGGTCCACAGAGAAGAAAGTGAATACTAGTAATAACTCTAAATCCAAAAATTAGCCTAATGAAAATGTGAAGTGTGAGAAAACAAGAACAAAAGAAAACTAGAAAGCACGGGAAAAAACACAAGAGAGAATTCAAGGGAAAAAACAATGTCCGGGCATAGCATACCTCTAGAATTATGAAGTACATGACGATGGTTGTCTAAGCATACAATCCTATTTTAACTGAAAGGTTTCCAAAAGTATACAAAACCCCGATTTCTCAAGCAAAGTGTAACAAAATTGGTACAGAGCTGATATAGATATTCACATAATTGCATTACCACTCTATGAAACCTTATTACCGTCTAATGCCCATCTCTTAAGTAGACAATCTTCCCCTAAAGAGAGATTGTCCCTAATCTGAATATAGAGTAAAAATGTGATGTCTCCTAAAATCTACTCCACATGATTGCATAGAGAACGAAGATTATCATCAACTCACTCTAAAGGATTATGGGAGATGAAGTCTTTAGGATACCCTAACGAGAGGGCATCCACTATCCTCTCGAATTGTCATAAGTCTATGCTAGGTGGGAATTTCTTCTCATCACGTAAGCAATACAAGATATGAGAGCTATGGCTTTCACCTCAAAAGCAATCAAGCATTCATTCACTCAAACAGAAATGATTGCAAAGAAGAAATCAATTAAAGCATAAGAGATCCAACAACCAAAGTCACAAAATATAAACCCTAGAGTTTAACTATGCCCAAACATCTACAAATTAGCCCTCCATTAATGGAGGGCAAGCATTCAAAATACAAAGAATACGGGTGAACATAAGATCCATGAAAACCGCCTTTTAAACCCTAGGATGGAGAGTTGCCAAAGTAGATTCCACCACGCCACCAAGATGAGCTTGATGGCTACAACCTCCAATCCCTTTGAATGGCAGGCCAAACCCCTCTCCAAATTTTCTTCAATACGATGGAGATTCGGCCCTTTTTCCCTCGAACTTACCTCTAAGAATCGCCTCCCCAAATGAATAAAGAGATAGAATAGATGATGCCCTAAAAAAATTTTTAAGTTTTATTTATAATCCACTACTTATGGGCTACGTAAGGACATAAGGACTAGGCCGTGCTAGAAAAGATAGTCACAAGTCTTATGGGAATGCTTACAGCCATAAGCCTCATCCATAAGGTCTTTTGAATGTGTTATGGTCCAACTTACGGCCGTAAGCATTGGATCGTAAGCTTCACTGTCTACTTCTTATGACTGCTTTTACAGGCGTGCACTATGGTAGTAAGGTCCTCTAAATTGACTCTGAATCCTCCTTATGGGCATAAGCATACTCGCAAGATCTTCTAGAATATACTTACGACAGTAAGGTTGACCGTAAGTTGCTCGTAAGCCACCCAGTTTGCTTTATCCTTGTTTTAATGATGTTGAGAGAGCTCCAACTTCATTGTTTTCAGTCTAAATTGCTTGTTTTAGATCTCCCTCGTCTTTAATCACTGTCCTAAGCCATTTAATGTAAAACACGCGATATTTAGCATTGAATTCCACATTATAGTTCTAGAATATGCCAAATGAGTGTAAAAATAGATATGAAATACATTAACAATATACACTTATCAAGTCGCAAGAAGCAACATAGTGAAGTTTATGGGCTAGCTCTTACAGTCGTAAGTGGGACCATAATACAAACAGAAGACCTTAAGGACATGACTTACGGCCGTAAGTGTTCCTGTAAGGCTCGCGACTATCTTTTCAAGCTCCTTTATGACCACGTCCTAGTACCCGTAGACAACCCGTAAGCAGTAGGGCTATTCTTAGAGGCGAAGTTAGGGAAGATAAGAGATGAATCTCCAGCACCTAGAAAGCAATTTCAAGGGGATTTGGCTCAACCTTCAATGGGATTGAAGATAGTAGCCATCATCAAGGTCACCTTGGCGGCGTGCATGGAAGCTTACCTAGGTTTTCTTCGGCGATTCTACATCGGCACATTTGGGAAGGAGATATTCATGGCTTTCATTGTTTTCTCCTATTATTTGTATTTTGAATGCCTGTCCTCTACTAATGGAGGGCTAATTTGTAGATGTCTAAGTATAGTTGAACTCTAGGGTTTATATTTTTGACATTGGTTGTTGGATCTTTGAAGCTTTAATTATTTTTTTATTTGGAATTATATCTGTTTGAGTCTAATTATGTGATTGAATACTTTATTACTAATGAGGCAAAAGCCCTAGCCATCATATTTGGTATTGCTACGTGACGAGAAGAAATTCCCACCTAGTATAGACTTGCAAGAATTCGAGAGGATAGTGAGTACACATTTGGTTAGGGTACTTTAGAGATTTTATCTCCAACAATCCTCTCGAGTGGGTTAGTGATAATCTCCGTGCTCTTTACAATCATGTGGAGCTGATTTTAGGAGAAATCGCATTTCTGATCTGTGTTCAGATTAGGGGTAATATCTCTTTGGAGGAAAATTATCTACTTAAGAGATTATCATTAGCCCATAATAAGGTTTCATAGAGTGTTCACTACAACAAATTTGATGATTAATGGCGCACCATTTAGTGTCACAAAATGAGAAATTCTCGTCATGTATAATATTTGATGACATTAAACACCCCGTCACAACGATCGTCACCTTTGCACCGTAGCTAAAGATATACTATGACGATATGCACATTGTCGTTACCAAATGCTAAAATTTACATGACGACATATACAAATGTCACATTATAGCTATGTTTTTGTGACATTTATTTTTGTCATAAAACATATTATAAGGTGTCACAAAAATCATTGATCAGTCATAAAATATGAGTTGAATATTCAACTATTAATGACAAAAATTTATCTTGTCACACTAATAGATGAGCGTATATTTTTGTCACCTATTATTAAATAAACAACGTCACAAGTTGTCATGAATTGTCACACAATATGAGAAAATATTCAACAATTCATGGCGAAAAAGATGGCTATCACCCAAATTAGTGACATAATTTTTGTCACCGATTATTTTAAAAATAATGTCACTAGATAACTTATATCGTCAGAAATACGAGGGTAAATGTGCATCTATTTATGACAAAAACATGAACGTCACATGAAATGGTGGTGTAATTTTTTGCCACTGATTTTCAGAAAATAATGTCATAAAATATTCTAAATATGAAATTGATGGTAACATTAATATATTCGTCACTCAAATAGGTGGCATTTATAGACTCACCAAATATTTATTAATATTTAACATTTCGTGATGTTTGCTAAATGAAAAATATGACATAATTATTTTGTGACCCATTTACCATTCGTCATGAATATTTTAATATCATTTTTTCATCAGGTCATTTGTTAAAATATATAATATTTTATATCATAATATAAAAGAACACATAATAAAAATGAATTCAATACAATTTCCACACTTAGATTTCAAACATAAAAGTATCTAAATGGAAAAGTGATCCCTGAAAAATATAAAAATATCCTTACATCTTGATAAATTTAAATTTTTCAACCAAGCTAGTTGACATGTGTTGCAGCTTATTCGCTAGCTTTCAATCGATT